>NC_133652.1:3837713-4137713 GCF_009905375.1 Apium graveolens | reverse complement strand
ATACGTTGAATTTCAAAAATTAATATTTTTCATTAAAATCAACTTTAATATTAACAATAATGTAAATTTTACATTATTGTATATAATGATTGCAAGACATTCTGACTTGTTATGCATTTTTTATCTTTTTAAATTGAGTATGTCAATTGTAACTTAATAGTTAACTCAGTAATAATATAGAGCATTACATATAGTTTATTTAAATAAAATTCAAGATTTTGGTCAACTCTGTATTCAACATGTATGTTAATTTTTAGTTTTTTATTTGTAAACATACTAATGGCATTCTACAGATTAAGTTTAATAGTTTCGTTTTAAACGTACACTAACTACCCTGTTTATATTCATTCATTAAATATAAAATAACAGGTAAGAAAAATATAATATAATAATAGTTAATGGAATATTCACTTCTAAAAGTGAGGAAACATTCAAAACTTTTAATGTTATTGAGGGGGACATGAAACTTGTTGGAGAGAAATTTTATCTCAATTTCTTCAAAATTTGACTCAAGAGCCTATATAATGATATTGTTGGAATTGCTATAAAAATATTATAATTGTGTGGTGTATAAAAAATTTTTAGAAAATGACCCGTGCGTGCACGGGTTATTATGATAGTATATATATAATAGTGGAACATATCCTTTTTGGGGAAATATTTAACACGAAATTATTATTTTGCTCCCTTATTTTAATAAATATGAACATCATTGTTAACATGGGAAATCAAACCAACACTACCAATGTGCAAATATATGAATTCAACCAATTGAGTTGGAGGCTCATTTGCTTGTGTTTTGATAACATCAAGTATTGAGTTACATATTTATCCGTATTTTGATAAATACGAAAAATTATTAATAACTTGGAAAATCAAACCAACAAAACCTATGTGCTAATATATAATTTCAACTAATTGATCTAGAGACTTGTATGATTATATTATGATAACATAGAGACTTGTATGATTATATTATGATAACATCAAGTACTTAATTACATACTTGTGTCTTTATATTTGATGGCTAAATCTATGCAATTTAATATTTATATAAAATAAAATTATTCAAAATTTAGGTAATTACCTCATTATAATATATTAATTATATAGAGTAAAGTTCTATACAATATACTAAATCATATACAATATACTAACTTTATAATCATGTGCAACATCAAGATTATATTTTTAATTTATAAAAAAATCCCACGTTAAATAAATAACTTGTCGATAATATATTACCATATAATAAAAATAATGTATCAGTTATTGTAATTAACTCATTTCGATATACGAACTTTATTCTCTTGCATAGCAGTTAGGGGTATAATCGAGTCAAACCGAGTCAAAAACTGTCAGGCTCTACCTTGATTAAAAATGTTCGGGTTCGGGTACGAGCCCGGGTTGAATCAAACCTTAAACTTCAAGCTCTAAACTCGGGTCGTAAAAAGTTCGACAAACTCATGTTTCTCGGGAAAGCTCAAATAAATTTTACCATTTAAGGACAAAAACTCGAAATCTGATATATTCGGCTCGACTTCGATTTAATTAAATATAAAAAATATAAAAAAATATTAAATATGTATATAAAAATATATGTACATTCATTTGCTTGATGTATTAAAATCAATAACATGGTCAATTTTCTCTAGCTTCCTAAATTAGAGCAAATGAATGTGCATGGGTCGCACAATATTTGGCTCTACAGAATTTCTTTACATAATTAACAATCCAATCAAATGTTTCAAAGTATTTTCGCGATTTTTACGTGCTAACTAATTCAAAATTGACAGAGATATTTAATATACCAATATACACTGAGGAATTTTTTTCTAAAATCGACATGAATATTAAAAGCACGGAACATGCTTCAACTACAAGCTGCGTTTTTGGGTCACATTAGCATCAAATAAAGACTGATTTTCATAGCTCATATTTATTTTATTTTGCTACTGTTGCCGACAAAAATTATTTCATACTTTATACACAGTCATTGAGCGATTTAACAGTGTAAATGTGTTATTACATTACGAAGAAAATACACTTTTGTAGTTTGTTAAAATAAAATATAATTATAGTATTGTTAAATAACAAAACTTGAAATACATATATTGTATTTAATACTCTCTGTATCCCGTTCATTTCTATACACTTTCTTTTTTTAGATCTCTCATTCAATTTTATACATTTCAAACTTAACAAAAATAGTAAAAATTTTATAATATAAAAATCAATTACATCTTACTACTTTATCCCACTACACTCACTTAATTTATTAAATATTGAATGGTCTACCACTTTACCCAATTTTTTACTTTTTTTTCACTAAATTACATTTTTTCTTTATCTCTTCTCCCATTATTTTACCAAAAATAACATTACTTTATTATGTTTCTTATCCTCCGTGTTCAAATCATTTATATACAAATGGCGGGAACTGAGGGTACAAAAGTTTTACCGGCTTATTTTTGCCACATGCTCGTATCAATTTTCTTCTTCTCCTATTGCAAGTATTAGGAATGGTCGATTTTTCGATTTTATTTTTTGAAATACCCGCTAAAATGACACACCAAATGAAAAAGGATTTCTTTTTGAAAAAACAATTTTTTGAAAGAATATTTAAAATTACGGTACAATTTCATATGCAATAATTATGACTCATATGCAACTTTCGTACAACATTCATGGCAACTTTATGCAACTTTTATTCTTTTTGGAAATAAGTTTAAAAATATTACTCCCTTCGTCCTTTTGATTTGTTATCAAAATGATTGAGTACGGAGATTAAAAAATTTGTATAAATTAGTGAAAAAAAGAAAGAAAAGTGGGTAAAGTGATGAGATCCATTGATTTTTAATGTATAAAAGTGAGATAGTGGAGGTAAAATTAGTGTGAAAATGGAGGAAAGTGGGAAAATGGAGAGACCCATTGATTATTTTTGGTAAATTTTGAAATGTAAAGAAATAGATGAGACATCAAAAAATAAAGGGTAAAGAAATGAAAAAGACAGAGTGAGAACTATTTTTAATCGGGTTTTCTTATATGTGCCCAAGGATACACAATAAGCTCTGACTCTCGTGAATTTGATGCATTTTGATTGGTCCGACTCAAACTCTAGGCGAAGGTTCATGAGGAACTGAATAATTATTTACAACAACTCCCCCAATAAAAATATACGAAACTCATGGGAATTAGTGTTTAGTGTGTACCATTGAACACACATTAGAAAGACTGATTTTTAATAAATTCCAACAAATAATTGCGAATTGTAAAGTTTATCGAAAAATTAAACATAAACAAAGTGACGTAATCCCTATAATGAAGTCATTTTCTCAACATTGAACTTGATGCGAAAATAATTCTCCTAAAGACATTTATAATCATCAATAATCAAACATGAGATTAGATTACATTTTAAAATTTTAGAAAAATAATGCATTCACTGAATTTTTTCCTCAAAAATTTTCCGCCACATCTAGTCACGTCATTTTGTAAAACTTTGTGATTTTTTTTTTGGAAAACAAACTACTTCCTTAGTCCCTTATAATTGTTTACATTTCTGAATAAGTGTGTGACACGCATTTTAAGGTGCATAAAAAGTATAGTTATGTAACTTATTTTTATAATTTTCTTTTTTTAAATAAAAGTTGAATATTTTAATTTTTATTCAGAAAAAAAATTTATAAAAAAAATAATAGAACTATACTTTATATGTACCTTAAAATACGTGTCAGACACTATCTGAAAAATGTAATAAATCGGACACTATCTGAAAAATGTAATAAATTTAAAGGGACGGGGGAGTACTATTCTTATTTCTCTACCGTACTCGAGTAATGTAAAACAGCTTAATTACCAAAAACTTTCCACATCCGTTACATCATTACCATAACACAACCTTAATTACTCTCCTTAAATCTTCCAAACTCAAAACCCACCTTCACAATTCCCAATACACTTCAACAAACCATAGTTAAATCACCCATAACCCCTCAGTTAAATCTCATCATCCTCCATTATTACAACACACATTTTACATACAATCTCTCTCAATCTCCCCAATGTCTCTCTCAACTCTCATCTCTCTCCTCTCTCTCATCTCTCTCCTCAATCTCTCTACATCCACCAACATCACCCAAGTCCTCTCTACGCACCCTGAATACTCCCAATTCAACGCGTATCTCTCCCAAACCAAACTCGCTGACGAAATCAACACGCGCCAAACCATCACCGTACTCGCAGTCACCAACGGCGCGTTAGCTCCACTCGCCGGGAAACCACTCTCCGTCATTAAAAACGTCCTCAGCCTCCACGTGTTACTAGACTATTTCGACGCTAAAAAGCTCCACGACATCCCCGATGGGTCCACTCTTTCGACAACTCTATATCAAACCACCGGAAATGCACAAAATAAAATAGGGTTTGTAAATATAACTGACCTAAAAGGCGGAAAAGTCGGGTTCGGGTCGGGTATACCCGGATCTAAACTAGATTCATCCTACTCTAAAGAAATCAAACAAGTTCCCTACAACTTCTCCGTAGTTGAAATCTCTACACCCATTATCGTTCCTGAAATTTTGGATGCCCCGTCACCAACATCGGATCTTAACATCACAGGATTGCTCGAGAAAGCGGGGTGCAAGACATTTGCGAGCTTGTTACTCAACACAGGAGTGTTAAAAGTGTATCAATCAAGCATTACTAAAGGATTAACCGTGTTCGCCCCGAACGACGAGGCGTTTAAGAAAAAAGGAGTGCCTGATTTGTCGAAACTGACTAATGCGGAGTTAGTGACATTGTTACAGTACCATGCATTGCCTAGCTATAGCCCAATTGGATCGTTGAAGAGCTCGAAAGATCCGATTAGCACAATTGCGACAAATGGAGCGGGCAAATTTGATTTGTCGGTTGGGGTGGCTGGAGATTCTGTTAGTTTGAAGACTGGATTAGGCGATTCGAGGATCGCTTCAACTGTTATCGATTCGACACCGTTTGTGGTGTTTACGGTAGACAATGTGCTTGTTCCGAAAGGATTAACCGGAGATTCACCTTTTCCGGCGCCGACTCCGGGTCCGGCGGAAGCTCCGGCGCCGGCGGATGATAGTCCAAGTCCGGCTCCATCGGCGAAAGCTCCGTCGCCGGTTTTGTCGCCGCCGGCGCCGCCGAGTGAGAGTCCGAATGAAGGACCGGCGGATGCGCCGGGGAGTGAATCGTCGGAGGATAGTAAAGCGGATAAGGCGGCGGCCGGAGAGATTGCGCCGGGGAAAATTGTTGTGTTTGTTACAGTGTCAGTTGGTGTAATTGTGGCTGCTTTGGTGTCCTAGATGGTCATTTTACTTTAATGTTTATTTTTATGTTTTATTCTGTTTTAGTGCTTTATTTTAGTTTGTTTATTTTTATTTATTTTTGAGATGGTTGAGCTGCTTATTGTAGTAGCAGGTGTGTGAGTGCTGAGTTGTGTTGATACTCTCTCTAGTTGGTAAGATATTTATTTTAGTAATTTTAATTTTCCGTTATTCTTGGTGATGTTTGAATCAATTTTAAATGTGTGCAAAATTGAAAAATAATAACTTGTTTAACAAGTTTATACAAGTGTTGGTATGACGGGATAGCTGGTTGAATCAATTATATGAATTTTTTGAATGTGAATTTATCGATCGGCAAAAATGTTCTAAAAATTCTCGATTCAACCGATTAATTCATGATTAATCCTATGTAAAGCTCCAAAGTCAAATTGATTTGATTTTTGAAATTCGTTTAATCCTTACAGATTTTTCTTTATAAGAGTATGTATAATGTATAATTTTTTATTAAAATTAAATACCATGTTAATTTAAATATGAATAATTATAGAAATTATGATATAATAAATATACATTTGTTAATAATATATTAAATATAATTTAATATTATAATATTTTTGATTTTTATTTCGGTTAATCTTTTTGATTGATCTTCAATTTTTAATTAATTCCAAATCGGTAGATCGACCGATTTTCCTTAATTCCCGATTTTTATAACACTATTTGACAATATTAAGGATCATTGAATTAAATTTCAAAATTATAATTTCGAAATGTTAAGTATCATTATTTAATTGGAAGGTAGGAATGCATATTACATTTACATAGGATCCGTTTCTTTTATTTGTATTTCGTACAAATTTGTGAGTAAAAAATTTAAATTTAATTTGAGGATTGATGAAGATGTCACGTGGGTTTAAGAAAAGATGCACGTGACATGCATCTGGGAGGGTCTAGAGACTAGTGTCCGTTTCTAGGAGCATTGTTTGTTGTGTAGTGGAAACGTTGTTGGTGACAGCTTAATGTGGTGTCTTAATTAAGGTTAACGTGAGTGATTATACTTGAAACCGGGTTAGCGAAAGTGACGTTTGATTATGATTAATTAAAAGCGTTGTTAAATTAATGGTGATAGACGTTTAAGGTCATTTTCAACGCTTGTGTTTCATGCAAGTGTAATTTCCTCTTTTTGCTAACAAAAAGAACGAGAACAAGTTGAAACAAATTGTAACAACGATGTGACTAATCCAGCCTCTATGTAACCTCAATCTTTCTATCTTGCATGTTGTCCAATTTTAATTGTTACTAGCTTTACAACCCGTTAATTATATTTTTATATTATTTAAATTTATAATAAATTTCTTTTATATTTATAATAAATTTCTTTTTAAATCATTATGTTACGAGGATATTTATAAATAATAGTATGAATGTTTATTGTTGGCAGGATTCAAACCTGAATCTTGGATAGTATATAATAATAATATAAATATTTGATGTTGGTGAGGTTCGAACCTGAGAATTTTAGTAATGTATAAATAATAATATAAATATTTATTGTTGGTGGGGTTCGAACCTGAGAGGTTGAGTAGTGTATACTCTTTTAATATTTGAATTTTACGGTCCTGATTACTTAATATAAAAGATCTGACGGTCATAAATGAGGATAACCAAACTAACCAAAAAAATGCATACCAACCAAAAAAAAGACATATCAAATTATATCTCATTCCGATTATTATAATATAGTATAGATTACTCCCTCCATCCAGTTCGTTTCTATACATCTACTATTTGCACGTATTTCGAGACTTTTGTAAAGTATAGTTTGATAATATTTGTTTCATTTTTTTTAATAAAATTTAAATATGAAACTTTTATTCAGAAAAAAAATTAAAAAAAAATATTGTGGAGTTACGTTTTAAATGAGCATTAAAAAACATGTCGAAAAGTAACGTATAGAATTTAATGGGACAGAGGGAGTATATATATATATATATATAGTGGGCTATTCCACTAGAAACCATTTTAAAATAAAAATTAGAAACTATCGGCACAAACCACTGTTTTAAAATTATTGGGCCCAATATATGCACAATTACACGTACATGTCAATATCTCCTCCTTTTCAGCTTTTTCAAATCTACGACCAACAACTGTTGACCTCAGTTACTCAGACGAAACCTTCACTGTAAACTATTTCTTCTTTACGTCGATCATTATCTACATCATCTCCGATTATAACAACCACTTCTTGTCTAATTTTGATGAGTGATGACCACCAAACTATCAAACTTTACTTCATGAATTGAAACCTCCTCCGATTATTATCAACAACTTATTAGCAAACTACGATCTTACTCATCACCAATAATTGGAACCACTTCCGATATGAATCAACATATTTTATACCATAAAATCACTAATTCATACTACATAAATCACCAATATTTAGAAAAAAACACTAATTTCGCTGATTTACTAATTCAAAATCACAATTTTATACAGTGACAATCACTAATATACACAGTTAAAAATCATTTATTTTTCCTATTCAGTAGCAGTTTCAATCATTACATTATAATTTACAAAGACAAATTTATCAAAAGCTACTGAGATTTAAAGCATAACTATCAATCACCAACCACCATAATTTTGGAATACAAAATACCCCGGCCACCACGAACTTTACACACATATATACATACAACACATAAATACAAATCATAACGAACAAAATCACATACACTTTCAAATTATATTTCGATTATTTTATATTTAAACAGATCTTGGTGAAGAAGATAATCTGATCTTGGTGGAGAAGCTAGTGATGATTTACTGCAAATAGGGGTTCAATTTATTAAGTATTAGGAGTGGCGGAGAAGGTAAAAGAAATCGCCGGAAAAAAATGATAGGAATGAGGTGTTTAGGTGTATGGATTTGATAAGGAATAAAGGTAGGCAGGGAGAACACGTGGACACTGGGTGGTGTAAAATAAGAGTTAAAAGTACGACTTATGAATGATTTTTAGTTTTTATTTTAAGAGTGGTTTATATTTGATCATTTGACTATATATATAATTAAATATTTTTTTTAATTTAAATTTAATCATAATTAATTTTTTTTAAAAAATAGTAGAGATATTAAATTGGTTCTCAATAAAAGTTATAATATATCAAATGTCAAATTTTTATACGCTAAATGAAAATGGACCCTCTTACGTTTATATCAAAATTATCAATTAAACATTTCAAACTGTCACTCATTATTTTATAATAATCTTTTATACGATATTTTGTGTCTTTAGTATTACTCTAATTTTAATGCACTCCAATTTTAAAATAACATTTTGTCCCTAACCTTCATAACCTTTATAATTATTTTTCTTTCATACCATTGTAGCGTGATGATTTTATAGCTTTCAAATTTCTATTTTCAACCTTAATAGTTACTTAACGGATACAAATTATTTATTAGCTCAAAATATCTCAATGTGATCACAGTTTAAAATGAAACTCTTTGGAAGTTTATATTTGCCGGATTTAACTTGACTTACTATTCTTAGTCCGGTGATAAAGTATTTGGGATGTTTTTTTTTCTTTTTTTTTTTATCTTTTTAGGGTTTGAGATATATAATCGTTCTTGGCGTATTTTTTCAAGTCTGTTCAGGTGTCGTGAAATCCTATATGCACATATAATAACCTGAGATGTCAAAATCAAATACAGTTAAACCTCGATGAAGTAATAATCGATAAAGTAATAACCATGCTAAAATAATATTTTTCACCGGTCCCAACATAATGGACATAGTGTATTTTTACTCCCGGTTAAGTAATAAACTCGCTAAAGTAATATTTTTTTTTGGTCCCGACCCTATTACTTTAAAGAGGTTTAAGTGTAGGTTACATGTTCTATAAAAAAAACTCCTAGTCTTTTACTGTAACGCTGGACATATAAATTTCAGAATGTAAGTATTTTTAACCTTTTTGTTATTTGATAAAAAAAATTATATTACAATCTAAAATTTATGTGTGATGGGCATTTTAGTAATAATTAATTGACAACTATTATTGTTATAACTTAAATGTATAAATATTATGACCATACATGAGTTAAAACTTAATTATAGAATATTTTAATATTTTTTTTTAAAAAAAATTAATATTTTTTTAAAGTGATTTATTTTTAAAGTGATTTATTAATTTGGGATATATTGCACAATTTTTTTAATATTTTTAAATCGACGTGGGGTTCTAAACTCGATTGATTTAGGGTGTGTTTGGTATTGTTGTTGCAAACACCAACAACACATTTTCGCTGAAAAACAGTTAAAAACTGTTTGGTAAAATTTAAAAACTGATTTTCGGAAAAGTATTTTTGGCCTAAAAACTCCTGTTAGAAAAAATAAGTCCCCATATTTTTAGAAAAAGTTATTTTTCAACTGTTACGGGAAGCTAGTGTTGATTTCACCATCAAATTTTATCAAAAACATCATTATTTTTTATTTTTTGCATCAAAATATATATGTATCAAAAAATTACCAAACAGTCATCTGATTTTTACGACAACACTTTTTGCAGTCTTAAACGAGGACTTGGGTGATTGTTTACACGAAAATCAACTATTTAAACGACTAGTATTTAAAACATTGATTGACTACTTCACATTTTAAAAATGCAACTGAATGGAATCAATATGCGAGCTTTAAATATTTTTATTTTTCTAAGTAAGTTATTAAATATTAAATATCCATCACTTAGCATTTAAGATGAATATAACTAGTAAATTAGAATTGATAAGAAAATTTTAAAAAAAGATATTGTATTTCGATTTTCCATCTATTAAGATGAAAAGAACCTGTATGATTTCATGGTCCCCTAGTGGCCATTATATATATCCTGACTTTATGTTATCACAATTATACACGCCATAACAAAATTGAGAAACAATTTTTAACTAGTGCCCAATCCATTAGCCCCATTACAGTATAAGCAGTGGGCCAAGTGGTTAAGTGGGCCAAGAGTGGGCCCAGTTGTTAGGTGGCCCAAGAGGAGAAGTTGAGAAACTATTCGAGTACAAACAACACAGCATAATCAACAGGTGACAGCCAACCAACCTTCATTTTCTCAATCATTTTGAAGATGTCAAATTGCGGATTTGAGCATCGAACCTAACTCACCCCGAGAAACCTGAGACGAAGCGAAGTACTATATATTTTAAATCTTTTGTGTAACGTCATTTGAGATAAATTTGGAGAATTTTTTTGGATACCTGACAGACAGGACGTGTAGGCTCCCATATGAAATCGTTTTATGTTTTGCACCATGCTTGAGGATGCAATTTTAGACGTACTATTGTAACAAATCTAGGATTATTAATAGAATTAGATTTGTATAGGATGAATTTCTTAGATCAAATCTCCAGTTATAGTCAAGTTCAGATGCCTTGACTTGCTCTAGTGTTGAACTTACTTTTCTTTGAAGCAGAAATCAAATCTAGGATTATTAATAGCTCAAGAAGAATCTGGGGCTAAAGTTAAAGTATTTGCGCTTGAAAATTATTTGATTTCTCCAATGCTGGAAACTAATTTAAGAGACAAACAGAAATGCTTCCTGTCAAGAAACCAGTTACTCTAAAACCTCGATGTGTTAGAGAATGACCCATTCCTTGAAAAGAAGCATGGATTGTTTATATTCAGCTTGCATTTGCATCACATTTTCTGTTTAACTCAAGCCTTTGCTGGCAGTATTGGTCCAGACTCCAGCCTTATGTGTCTCTGATATCAGTATGACATTGTCGCTTCCAACGTGTAAAGGGATTGTTGAAGGCCTGTTTTAGATTGTTACTGGAGTGCAGAGTGCAGATACAACAGATTTCTTACCAGAAAGCAAGTTAAGTGCTTTCTTATCTCCTCGCGTAGTTACCTGATGATGTCGTCTGGCATTGCTGATGAAATTCTACGCTTATTAGCTTGACGTGATATTCATTGGTGCTTGTGTTTGTGTTTGCATTCATCCATGTCTGTTTTCTTGAATGCCTTACTGTAACATTCAGACAGAAAATAATCACAAACATTAGTCATTGATACAAATAAAATATCGTTTTCTTCTAATTATCCTGTTTACAACTCAAAAACACAGTACATTAATCCTGAAGATTGTAATTGTCGCTCCTGATCTGAAGTAGCAGTTCCTTAAAGAAGCTGATGATGCCTTCTAACTAGATTGACTGTCTTTCGTGACTGTTAAGTAATCAGTCCGTCTAAAACCTCACCTTAATGTTTTCGTGTGACTGATTACTTAACAGGGACAAGCTCATATATTTTCAGTTTGTTAAAGCTGCGGATAAGAAGATTGTTAGCATTTTTTCACATTTAAAGACTGATGTGGCCTCTAGTCACACTAAAATCTCCCTTCAATTGTACCATACTTTTCACTACGATTGACAATAACAAATATAAACAAATGGGGTGGGAGGACTCGAAACCGAGCTCTGATACCATGTTAAGTAACCAGTCACACTAAAACCTTAAGGTTGTAGAGGAAGGACCGAACATGATCCTATACCATTTAATAGTTCTCATAAGCACCAGTCAGGGAGAGTGTACCAGTTACTACTACAAATATTTAAAACCTCTAAAAATTTGACTCATTTAGCTTGCCTGCAAGCCAATCTTAAAATCAATTGAGGTTCCTAGTTTGATCTGACGACTTTAGTTGTTAATGTCATATATGACTGCTGCGAGTTGAGCTAACAAATTGATGCGATGAGCCCAAAAAAAGGCGACTCGCGCAGACAGCTGACTTTTTTAATAAATACAAAAAAATTCAAACTGCAAGTGGTATTGCTGTTTTATAAACCAATTAGCCAAGGTGAACTTGTAGTTATGTCATCAGCTAATCTGCTGAAAGGCCGTAGCAATTTATAACAGCAATCCGAACAATTCATTACGTTATCTTAAGTGATTGAACTAGAACCACACTAAGCTCTGTACAACTTATTCAACCAAAGCTAGCAAGGGACCATGTGAAACCAAGGTCACAAGAGATGAAGGTGCAGCTGGAAACTCCACCGTCCTCATCAACTTCATCATTACAGCATTTGTAAGACAAGAAAAAAGAGATGTATAAAGATGCAGATGAAAATAAGGACAAATTTTGGGTGGGGTTTCATTTTCAAAATTAAATGAGTACACTGTACAAGTAATGGAGAGTACTCAATTACAATTTGGATATGAAAAAAGATACCTAACCACATTGACTCTCATACACCCTACAATCCTTGATTTTTTTTCGAAACTAATACTTTTTTCGATATTTTTCTTGGATTTTTTTATCAATAATAACAAATGCGAAGTGTAGTGTCTAAACTGTCTGAATAATCCGTGGAAGGGACTTATACGAGAATATGAGAATACCACGAGAATATGAGAATATTCTCGTAGTAAAAAGACGGATAATAAATATTGTAATCTATAAAGGGATGAAACTAGAACTTTAATCATCTTTTGGAACGATGACTAGTTTGTATTTTGGGTAGAGTGTTGGGACAGACCATAATGATACCTAGAGCTCCATGATGACAATAAGAAGTGGATGGTCAAGAGAAGAACAAAAAGAAGGCAAGGATGGTAAAATTCAAAAAGAAAAGCTCAAGTTGTATGAAAGATGCTTGTGGTAATGTGGTCATTTTCTGTGTTCCCATCTTTAGCCAGCTCAAGGAAAACTAGAGACTTGAATCATGAAAGTAATCAAACAAATTAGGCTAATACATCAAGGATAAGAACTCAATTGTTTTACTTCCTGAGATGGAATGCTAGCTGCTTAATTGGTGGCCTCTCTCATTATGAGTCCTCTTGCTATCATTGTTGTGAAAGTCTCTCTCTCTCTCTCTCTCTCTCTCTCTCTCTCTCTCTCTCACTCACTCACTCACTCACACACACACACACACACACAAACAAACATCTCTATATAACACTGCAACTGGTCAGCTTTTCTTCATCCAACTCTCATCTTCATTCTAAAACTCCAACCTTCATTCAATCTCTCTGCATCTCCTGTCCTTTATCAGCATTTCCTAATTAGTCACACACACACATACAGTAAAGTCTGGATGATGCACACAATGTGTATCAGCATCTCAGGATTACCAAACTCATCTCATTATCCAAATTCACACTTCACTTTTAATCCCTGGAGAAAGCAGTCAATCAAGAACCTCAAATCCAGGGCACATTGCACACAAAGGTCAGCTCTCTTAATTTCTTTAACATGCAAGATATTTGTACTTGTCTCTCTGTGTGTTTACTGTTTCTTGCTAAATACAGAGTGCATGCATGCATGAATTTATGTATTTATGTACTCATTGAACTACATATTTGACTTGTATCAGAAAGAGAATGTCAAAGCAAGCAAAGGAAAGGGCAAGAAGACTATGGATACTGAAGAGAAAGATGCTACTGCAGAACTTGAAGCTTTACACTGAAAACAAAAGCATCATTGAAGAGAATGAAAAACTGAGAAAGAAAGCTGCATTTCTTCATATTGAAAACATGGCTCTGCACTCTCAACTCCAAATCAATCCTCCTACACAACAACTTGGCCTTTTACCCAATGAAGTTGAACAGAATTGATTCCTACTCCATATTTGAAATAAAATTAATAAAAATTAATTGATTAATAATCAGTTAATTCTTATTCTGCCATGTTCCTGTAGATTTGTATGAAATGATATTAAAAATTAAAAAAGTTTTAGTTGCTTCAAATAGATTTTTGAGGCACGCCATCCTTGGACAATTTATCTGCAGGTAAAAAGCAGTTTCGAATTATTTTACCATTTTTTTAATATTGGATCAATATCTTAGCAATTATCTTAATAATTTTGTTTGCACTGATTTCTATCTTAAAAGTACATTAGACTCAATCTAGCAAAAAAATAGAAAAATAAATAAAAGTGACAGACTCAAAATAGTGAAAATCTTGCCTGCTCCAGAACGTTTACTAAAGTGAAGCTCTCTGCGTGAACTTGATTAAATATCAAACACCGACCCGAGTTAATATAAGATAGAAAACTCTACATTGTGCCCAAGATGGCAAAGAACACATTCTCATTTCCAACAAATTTATTGTACACAAACTGGAGACAGTTTCATTCTTTCACAAAATGCACAACACCCTCAAGCCAAACCAGGTACTCACTACTACGAGCTATCAACCTCGAGATTACAGCCTAATATCGACCAATTAGTACAAAATCGTCATCTTCAAGAACCTGAACATCTTCTTCTCCTACAAAGTTCTCTCTCCCCAGGTCTTCAACTATATTAACAAACTCTACTCTCTTGGCCAAAGGCAGAGGTACATATGGCAACCGGAAAACAGGCCTGACAACCCCGAGTTGAGAAAGTGCTGTATTTAACCCAATTGGATTTGGCTCTTCAAAAAGCCACTTCATCAAAGGCAACAACTTTGCATTTAAGGTTATGTTCTTCCCCCTGAACATGAAATCCCGCATTAGTTGTGGGACCAAGTTGCTGGTTACAGATATAACTCCGGTTGCACCATAAACCCACCTCGAATCATGGCACTGATCATCATTTCCGCTCCAGACAACAATTCCATTTTTGGTATACTGATCTACACATTCCTTGACACCTGCCAGGTTTGGGTTTCGAGCCAAATTGTGGATCACACGAGGTGGGATATCTTGGCCAGTTCTTCCTGGAACATTGTAGACAATGGTTGGACCCATGGAGAGCACACTGTTAAAATGAGAAACCATGCCCTCAAGAGAGGTCTTGCCATAGTAGGGATTAAAGTGCAAAGCTGCATGCATTCCAATAACCTTGATAGATCCACCGAAACAGTTGACTGTGTGACCAATAAGCATAATATGTTCATCCCAGCTCATCAATTGGCCTTCACCAGTAGTTCCACCAACTATGACACCCTCTACCCCGTGTTCAATCTGCATGTTTACTAGAGCATCATATGCTTCGAGATCAAATCTACCATCAGGCATATGGAGTTTTAATGGCAGTTATCAATCTGAGAGCCTTTATGTCGTCGGTGAAAGTTCTGCATACATTAGAAATAATACAGTAAGCACAGGTTAATTACCATGGATAAATTATGATTTAGTTAATGTGCATTGATGCATGATGCCAACAGAAATCTAAGCAAAGTTTTTGGATGCTAACTCATATACAGCACATCATCTTCATTGTTGCATCATACTTGCAGAACATTATCCAAATCTTTTTCCTGCTTTTAACATCTCTATAAACACAATTCAAGATCTATTTCCAATAGCAAGTAAAATGCATCAGCCATCTCTATACTTCTAATGTGGCCAAGAATGCAATAGTTTGGCACATTTTTATGTTTAATTAGCTGCTTACAGATACAGAACCATGTTATCCTACATAAAGAAATTATGGAATCATATAATTTCAATGTCAACCAGTGGAAATAGTGTTTCACCGGTCCCACCTAAAAGCCCTAAAAAATTGAAAATTTTAAGTATGTGACATTTTAAAGTGTCTACACGGAGGAGGATTGCAAGTACTTAAATGTTTGTTGACACCCAAAACATGTCATAAATTATGTAATTTTTTATTAGCTGGTTGACTGATTCTACAAGTATTTAAAAGGTTTCATTATCGAACATATTTGATTATCAAATAAAGCTAAACATATAGAAATGAAATGTGTGTGCGAGAGACATTCCGAGATAGTTACCTGTTTCTAACTTCTGTAGTGCGCATTGGCAGATGAAAATTAGGAGTTATTGCTGCTTTTGGAGACCTCCACATTGCATTCCTCCTAATCAGCAGCGGATGAAAATTAGCAATGGTGAGGATAGTTTAGATGGCATATCCACACAGCATCATATATAAAAAGACTTAAAAGATAGCAGTTCAAGCTGCTTATGTGTTTAGCCAACTCCACATAAGTTAATTGAAGCACACATTCTGATCTAAGAAAGAACAGAACTCACGTACTTGTATATATAATTGACATATTGACATCATCACGGCTTCCATTAGAAAATACCAAAACATATTGTTCCCAATGACGAGCATGCCAAACAACTAGAGCTGCTGCTAGCTCGTTGCCATTCAATTGATAGGGTGTCCATTTGTTTGTACCTTCTGTAAGACACAATTAACTGCTCTCCACCGCTTGAACCAACCACGGCGGAATTACTTGTGGATTTAACACCCACGATCAAAGAGATGACTGTTGCTTTGCAGAGCCATGAACTTGTTATCTTCCATCATTTTTCTGCTTGGTTTATTATACTAATAAAAAAATAGATATCTGGATTACAGTTTCTCGTAGTCTCGTACACATCTAGTTCTATTAATATAGTTGAATGTTATACAGGGGAACAATTCAGAAGCTCAAGACATGTGCTGCTACTAACTTAATGTGATGCAGTAGTTGATCGTTTATTTTGAGTGGGTGTTACAGCCATGACAAAGCTACATCTAAAATACAAAGAAGCAACGCTAACCCTAAGGTATAAAGTGGAGATAAGTGCTTAGAATCCGAGTCTCACACTAAGTCCTAGTAATGTCAAGCAATACAATAACTTATTCTAACGCTCGAGTAAAGCAAGTACACAAGCCCAAAATAAGAACAATTACCTACTAAAGAAAGTAAATGAACAGTTGAAATTTTGAAATTCAGAAATTGGGATCAGAACATGGAGTACATAGAACTTGACAATATTCTAACAATAAATAACAATTCAATACTATAAATATCTCACACACTTGAAAGGCCAGCAACTTCTTTCCGTAAAAACTAAAAGAACCCGTAAAATAAAAATTAACAAAGATAAAACAAAATTTGCCATATGGTGAAGGTGACCAATCAGCAACCATAACTATTACCACTGTACCCAAAAAGTATAAAACAAAATACTAGCCAAATAAATTTGTCTTTAGATATAAACATAAATCAACGCTTTTCGCAGGACAGAAATTAACCCAATCCTTCTGGACCAAGATATAATTGTCAAGTAGCAGCAATTAATTAAGGCGGTGGCAAAAAGGCAGCATGACCCCTCACTTGGAAATCATTCCCAGATCCCAGTCATACATGTAGTTCATATTGACAGAAAGTAAATGCACATAAAAAAGATAGATTATCCAACAATCTATCAAACAAACATTGCCATCTGGTCAGAAATTTGCGGAGAGAATTAAATAATTTGCACATAACCCACTATAAGTCTAAAATTAAGCATTATAGCTTAGACAAAAGCATTACTTCCATGGTAGTTATCTAAACCCAATCTCTTCTCCGTAATTTCTTAGCAACGAAAAAATCCCCTAGATATAGGTGACAATCAGCAGAATTTGGATCAACATATCCTGGAGCCAGAGGGTGGAATGTCACCGACTTGCCAAACACATCGAGCCAACTCATTGCTGCTAACCAGTCTTTCTTAGCACGGAATATGGGATTAGCCCTTAGCACGGAATATGGGATTAGCCCTGAGCATGCGAAGTGACCTCACGAAAGCCAGAAGGATAACAACTAGCACCATCATAAGAAAGGCGAGACTTACAGTCACAGGGCCTCAGACCAAGCCACTTTATATTCACAAAATCGACATTATTCTCATCTCTAGACTCACCGCTGAGATCCCACCCGTAGCAACATGGTAATTTTTTGAGAGGTGTGTCAAGGAAGGTCAGCAAGTCGAGGTGATGGGGGTCTAAGTCAGTGACAGCAACAATGGGAATGTCCAGGTATGATGCTCTAAGTGTCCTGAGAAATAAATACGACAATATGTCCCAACTAACACCAACTACAAGATACGTAGACTTATCATTAAAGGATATCAGATCCTTTAAAATCTTATCACTCGTAGCCAAAAGAATGACAGAGGCATTTGTCTGGATAGGGACAGGGACGGCAATCCTAATACTTGAATCAGGCATAAGATTGTTGTTCGAATCGAGCAACTGATACTGGCCATGAATTCTTACTCCTGACAGTTGAGCAAATGGAATGGATTTTGGCCTTCGGTTGCCTATGTGTTCCATATGTGCTTCCTCTCCCAATCTTACACGCTCGCAAATTGCCAACCAGTCGAATTCCAATTTATGTTCCGGTGACTGGGACGTAAGACAAGTAGGTGGACCATTCCCCATATCCCAAGTCTAACAAAGATTGTAAAGTCTCGTTGTAATGCATAACAAATCCATCCGGCGACAACACTTTTCCACAATCAGGATAACCAAGGTCAACGTCTGTTGCTGTCTGAAAGAGCCTTTCCACGATGATGTCAATAGTATCAGAAGATTTGAACCCATCCAAAAGGACAGGTTCAACTCCTGGCCAGGAAACTATGTGCACAAGTATCTGCAGTCAGTAACAAGAGGAAGGAAACTATTAATTCGGATATAAGAAAGGGGTAGAAAATAAAACGATCAGGGTTCATAAAAACCCCAAAATATTAGGGAATACTGAAAACCTATAAAATTATAAATTATTGAGGTTCTTTTAAACCCAACAAAAAATTAGGGATTATACAAAACCTTATTTTAAACCCAACAAAAAATTAGGGCTTATAGAAAACCTTGAATCAGATTTTAAACCGCCAAATAACAAGTAACATTATAACGATTGCAGTCCCTAAAATAGCATTATAACGATTCCAGTCCCTAAATTCAAATTTTAAACCCTAATTAGAATAGTGTAGAGAGAGAGAGAAAAGAGAGGCAGATGGAGAGGAAGGGAGGGAGGGGGAGAGAGAGAGAGAGAGAGGCAGACGGAGAGGAAGGGAGGGAGGGAGAGAGAGAGAGAGACTCGCCTGAATTGATTTTCTCTTCATAGCCTCGTCCTCGTCCTTTACTCCCGATCTTTTCCTTCCGTATTCAACTCAGGGTTTTTAAATTATATACAGTTTTTTATTTTGCCTAAAAATCAATATCAATATCAATATCAAAATAGAATTAAAATTTTCTCATTATTATAAAACAATCGTAATAAAATTCGAAGATAAAATTGGGTAAGAAATTATAATGAAAATTGGGTAAGAAATTATAATTTATTATTAGAAAATTATGTATCCGAGGATGACCTCCGGCCTCAGGTACTCCCTCGTATTTATACAGGAGTATAATTTCACGATGAGTTATTAGTATTTATAAAAATGTCATTAAAATTGTATGCGATAAGTTTATAATTTCAGGAGAGTTAACTTATATTATCCTTAGGCTCATTTTTATCTTAATTATTATTGAAATCTTCATATTTATCTCTAAAGCAAAATTGTATTGAAATCAAAAGTATCGTAGATACATAATAATCGAAATATGATAGTGATCATTGGAATTAAAATCACATTTTTTTATACTATATTATATATTATAATAGATGAAATATTAAAAATTTGATAATCGATCAGTCGGTACTTACTGAAATTACTTAATCACTTTTATTTAATTATTATAATTCTAATTTTTCGATTGATTGGTCAGTCGGTCAATTCTAATTTTAATTGATGTTGGAGTAAACTCCTGATGCGGCTTTACCAATTGAAGTTCTATTTTATATCAAACCTTATATTTTTATAATTGATATTATAGTCAACTTCCTCTATCAATTTAAATTTTATTTCATATCGAGTTCTATATTGTTTTAATTGTTAATTCAGCTTAAAATAAATTTAAACAAACTAAATATTATTAGTTGGATTTTGTTGACATAATGTGCCTAATGTTAAGATAAAACGATTATCTAGGATAAATATATATATATATATATATATATATATATATATATATATATATATATATTATACGATTGATCCAAGCTAGCCCGGGACTAAAACAAAAATATAATTCGATCAACTAAAATAAAAACAGATATAATAATAATGCGGACTAAAATAAAATTAACTTATTGATCCAGACACAAAAAAATTAATGTTTAAATTATAAATAATCAGTTTGATTTGGTCGATGTATTGGGCATCAAACTAAAATAAAAATAGTGTAAATCACGGATCCGGATAAAATAAATTAATATTAAACTAAGCACAATTCATATCCTGCGGATCTGAATTAAAAATCAACTTTTAATGAAAACATAAATCTAATATCCCGAGTTTTCAGAATTTATTATTGTTATTATTATTTGATTGTTTTATGTGATTTTTCAAATTGGAGGGAATAAAATTGTGACTATTTTTTTCATGTCTGAGTTCGTGTCTTTAAATTGCTTTAAGTGCTGATTGATAGTTTGTATTAATCTCTGTAGGTTTTTATCAAACTATTGAACTATTTTTATTATTTCTAAAGTTTATTTGAAAACCGAACGTTTAATCGTTATCAGTAAACTGAGTTTGTTTTCTAATCTTGGGGATCGATTGAATATTTTAATGCGCGTAAATATTTTAGTTGTGTTCACCCTTGTATCAGGTGAGTTGTGAAAATATTCAAATTAATATTTTTTGATTAATTGATTATGTGTTAAATGAAATATTATATATTTATTTTAAATTAAAATGTTTTTGGCCGTGATATAACATGCAGTAGATATTATATGTGGTCCCGTAAAGACCATAATATTTTTCGTGTATTTGTTACGTGTTTAAAATGTATTATATGAATCATACGTTATTTGGACGCGTGTCATATTGCGTTTGTTACGGGTTATGTGTTAAATCTCGTTTTTTGTGCATATGCATATTTTATAATTATTTTTGAGATTTATTTTAAATTTAGAAAATATTTTAGTTTCTTTAAAATTATCGGACCGGGACCCTATCGGGACGTCAAAACCCGCAAAATATTTATTTCAAATATTAAATGTTCTCACATTTTCGGAAAACTCATATTTTTTGTATTTTTTTTACAAATTAATTACACACGCACACGTCAGATATCAAACTTTTGACCTCTCACGACGGGTTACAACTTTACAAGAGTTTTTTTTTATCGTAGGTAACCCGCAGCCGCTACCCTTCGGGTGCGCACTGGGTAAACCCTACGGGCTCACGTAATAGCCTGCAAACCACGTGAACCAAGGTAAACCGTATTTAAGCGACACACTCTGACTCAAGAGGCATAATCATAAATTCTCCTCCCGTGGGATTCGAACCTGTGACCAAGATGATAGTTATCCCCTCTTTAACCAGTTGAGACAACCCTTGCGGGCACAAGAGTTCAACCACTTGTATCAATAATTCGTTGGTAACATTTATTTAAAAATAATAATTTCAAAATCCTTTTGTGTAAATCATTTATTGATTTATGGGGTATTATTTTCCATAATTACAAGTAGCCTATTATTAAAAAAAAATTATAAAAATTGTAAAATCAATATGATAATTCTCAAAAAAGGCACTGTTCTAAAAATTTCTGATAAATCCCGGATTAATCCCCTACAAAATATCCGACCGATTCGATATTTGAAAATCGATTCATTCTTACGAAATTTTCTTTATTGGAGTATATATAGTTATTTATTAAGATTAAAATACTATATTAATTTAAATATGAATAAGTATAGAAATTATGATATAATAAATATATATTTTTCAATAAATAACTAATATAATGATAATAATATATTAAATATAATTTAATATTATAATACATTCGATTTTTACTCCGATTAATCCCTGATTTTCAATTAATCCTAAATCGAGAACTCGACCAATCTTCCCCGATTCCTGATTTTTACAACACTAAAAATAGGAGATAAGGTTGGGAGGTTATAATCCGTTATCGAACACAGATCAAACGATTTCAGGACCCATAGTGATCCGTTCCCGAAGCTTGAATAATCAAATTCAAATCGAAGCTCTTCAAGAGCCCGTCATTTTAATACCAAAATCACCGATTAAGGTTGATTATCCTTTAAAATCATTTTTCATCATGTTCTTCGAATTAGGGTTCTTGGTTGTAAGATTTTTTTATTGTTTCTGATGTTATACTCAGTTTTTCCATAATTAAGTGAATCGATTTATGTATTTATTTGAGTAGTTTGAGTTTGGGATTAACATAGTCGAGTTTTAGCTAGTTTTGGATCTTTTTTGTGATTGATTTTTTAAATTTTCCATGAATAGGTTGTTAGTTATTATCATAAGAATCAATTATATGTTTTAAGAGTTTTGTTTTGGTATATGTTTCACCGAGTTTGGTTTAGAATCAAATCAATTCGAATTTTTGGCCGAAACACGGGACAGAGGTTCGATTTTTGATTTGAACTCGAATTCCCGTATGGTTTTTGCCTTTCTAATTTTTCTGGGAGTTGAGGATGTGTTTTAGAATCGATTGGCGTAAAAAACCAATTCAAATGGTGGTGGCGCTGTTGTTAGGTCCCAATATGTTTGTAGAAGGGGGGGTTAAATACAAACTATACTGTTTAATTGAATTAAATGCGGAATTAAAAGTGAAACAAAATTCAAGTTAAATAAAACTATTATTAAACTTGAAAGGTGTTACAACAACGGTATTGATTATAAAGGATTAATCTCAAATAGATTATTACAAATCTAGAATAAATTTGACATTAACTTTTTCTATTTTTGAAATAAAAATATCAAATGCTAGAAGCAATTTGAGATTAAGTTCTAGGGATTTTGATTCGCTAGATAGTTACACAAGAACAAGAGAATGATTTCTAGTGGTTTAGATTTAACAATAAATACTAGAAATTAATGTTCTGAAATATTGCAGTTGAAGATAATAAGTTTCCTGCTGCTCTGTTCTTTGTTCTTGAGTTGTTGAATATTGAATGATCCGTCTTGAATGATCTGCTGCTGTTGACATTTATAATTCAATCAATAGAATTGAATTGTACTGACAAGACAATCGGTGAGACAATCCGTTGATCTAGCAAGACAATCGGCATGACTATTGAATGAACTGGCAAGACTATCGGCAAGACAATTGAATGAGCTGGAAAGACTTTCGGTATGACAATTTAAAAGAACTGGAAAGACTTTCGGTATGACAATTGAATTGTCATACCAGTTCAAATGTTTGTCTTGCAGAATTAATATTGAATATTAATTCAAAATCAGTTCTGAAAATACATAATATTAATTCAGAATTAATTAACCAATTAATTTAATTAATCAATAAATTAATCTTTGCAGATATAATTTATTTTCTTAATTAAATTATATGACTTAATTAATTAATAGAGAATTAATACTATTCTTGAACAACAACCACTCTTCTGACAATCTTCTGAAAATCACTGAAAAATATGAATCAATTCCACCACTTCAATGTTGACACTCGATGTACTGTATAGTTTATGAATGACTAACTTCTGTGACGTTTCTTCATGTCTTGACTTTGATAACATGATTTTCTTCAGATTAAATCCCTGTAATTATCTGATACCCTGACAAGATCTTTGTCACTTGATTAAATCCACAATCTTGATTTATATCATTGAGGCTTGGACAATTTCTTGAACTTCTTCCAGTGAATTAATTCCTCAAGTCTGTAGATGAACATTATTTCTGAATCCTTTGACAAATGTTACTTTGTGAGATCTCTTTGACGATAGATCCACTATTTACTTGTTACATTCTTATTTGAGTTGAGTTAATTCCTCGAATAAACAAATAGGCTATAACATATGCCTTTCAGCTGTTTTGGTCGAGAATTGCTTTGTCCGAAAACAGGATTGTCAGCTGCCAAATAGTTTCTACCAATTTATTTTTCAAAAATAAATCAAAAATCAATTCTTATTTTATATTTTTTTACAATAAAAATTAATTTGGTTAATTAATTTTAAATATTTAACTAAATTATTTTAATTTCATAAAAGTATTTATGTATTTTTTAAAAATTTAAAATTGATTTAATTATTTAAAATTTATTTTAGTTATTTGTTTAATTGATCGTTTAATTCATTTAATCAATTAATTTTATTTATAAATAGTTAAATAAAATCTAATTATTTATAATTAAGTCAAATAATATCTTAAAATAATTTTGAGCTTTTAAAAATTTATAGAGTATTGAATTGTTAATTAATATAAATACTAATTAAATTATTATTATTTTATTCATTATAAATAGACCGTTTTTCCGTTTAATACGAAACGAGCACGTTTAGACTCAGAAAAATATTTTTCGCTTCCACTAAAATACTTTCGAGATATAATTTTTTTTGTATCGAATTTGCTCTCACATTTATAAAATAGCATGCTGTTACATTTATATTATATGCTTTTTTAGTTTTCAGAATTTGCCTCTTCAAGAACTTGAAAGAATTTCCAGAATATCCCAATTTCCAGTCCCAACTGCCCAAAATACCCGGATGCGCGCGGACTGACCAAAATACAGACGGATTACGCATTATAGCAGCGCGTATACAACCTTCAATTTTTTTTGTAAAGAATACGCATGTGTGCTATGCGTATTCAGTTTTTAAAAACAAGGAATACGCATGTCGGACATGCATATTTGCTAAAAACAAAAAACTGAATACGCATGTCAGACATGCGTATTCTTTATAAATTTTTAAAAAATGAAATTTGCATGTTGGATATGCGTATTCAACAGATAATTTGGACACCCCGTCCCGTCAAATGCTATTTTGGACACTAAGCCCCCAAATGGTGGGTATTTTTGGTTTTTCACCCTGAAGACTTCAGTTGTGGCTCTTGGTGTAGAAAATGCTTTGAATAATAACATGATGTCCCATTATTATTGTATGTTTTTTAGTTTGTTGCTTGGTGATCTTTATTCGAATATATTAATTTTATATACATATTTTTTTTAAAAAAAATTATGCGTTGATCATATGCTTAGTTTCTTTACTTCAGTTTTTGAAGGGGTAGTTGGAGCGGTGATATCTATTTTGCCGAATTTCACCCAGAATTCTTATATTACACCGTTTGTAGTGATTAGAGCTTCCTTTAAATTTTCATTTTAACCAAATTTATCTATATAGGTATGGTTTGGTGTTTTTATTGCTTGACAGTGATTGAATGCAACATGAATTATTATGATATAAGCACAATTATAATTATATTTTCAATATCAGCTTTGTGCATCGCTCATGAATGTTAGTGGTTCCAGATTCATGATTGATGTGAAGATTCTCGATATTCTGTGGCATGATCACCAAGCAATCAACTTATGAAGAACACATAGTTATAACAATAAAAATCCTCAAAATCCACCCAACCGGAAGGCTTCTAGACTGTTGCAGCTACAGTACCAACACACATGTTATCAATGCAACATTCATATCATGATACTTTTAAATAGAATATGTAATTCGCAAGTATCCAATCCTATAGTTGTGTTTTATGTTCATTCTCCCTCTTTCCAACCATTTCTTTACGGTTTCTTTTGGATGTCCTATCCAATTCTTTACATTTCAAAATTTACCAAAAATAGTCAATAGGTCCCACCACTTTCTCACTTTTCCTTCCCTTTCACACTACTTTTACTCCACTATCTCCTTTTTATACATTAAAAATCAATGGGTCCCACTAGACCCGACAATTTTGGACACGACACGACTTACACGAACACGAAAGTACACGGTCAAGATTTAGTATCGGTTTTGTGTTTAACCTTCAAGTACACAACACGAAATATACGACATAAATAAATATGGGCATGTTTAGCCACCACTGAATAAGTGGCTTATTGGCTTATAAGCCCGTAAGTACTTATCGATGAGTGTTTGTCGACCCAACTTATAAATTGGATTTACAACTTATAAGTTGATAAGTTGAATGTTAGTAACGACGTACTTTTTTTCAACTTATTTTGTTTTTTTTTTATTAATTTTAGTTTTTAAATTTATATTTTTAAATGTTAAGTTAATTTAAAAGTCATGAATTAAGATGATAATATTTAAAAAAATATTTATTTTAGTTCCTTTAAGTTAAAAAAATTCCGACTTATAAATAAAATTAACCAAACACTTCACTAACTTATAAGTATTATATACTTATCACTTTTAAGCCACTTATTAATTTTAAGTCATAAGTTACTTATTTTAAGGTTTCTCAAACGGGCACATTATAATTAAATTTTAATATTTTTTATAAAAATATGTAGAATTATAATAAATGTATGCATATTTATTTTTAAAATATTTTTTAATTTCATTATATTGTATTGAATTGAGATCTAAATATATATTTTTCATATATTTTATATTTTATTACCTAAAAATCTTATATTTTAATTTATATTAATATTAAATGTAATATATATTAAAATTCAATTAACACGACATATACAACACGAAACGACACGAAACGAAAGTACACGAACACGAATGTACACGAACGCTAAACATGTCGGTTTTGTGTTTGGTATTCAAGTACACGAAACACGAAAATACACGACACGACACGAACGAATTGACAGGTCTAGGTCCCACCACTTTATCCAATTTTCTTTCTATTTTTCACTAATTTATACATATTTTTTAACCTTCGTGCCCAAACCAAACGTAAAAAATTGGCTTGGGACGGAGGGAGTAATAAAAGAACAAATACCAATACGCCATCGAAGCATTTTAGTGGGATCTTGATTCCAATATACCAATGGTATATCAAACAAAGAAGAAGAAAGAGGTGTTACTGACATAACCTGACCCGGAGGAAGCTCGGGTTATAAGCTAGTATATAAAATGCATGCTTCATTACAAACTACCATAGTTTTACAACATATAATCAACCTTGACAAAATCTTTTAAAGTTTTAACAAATTTAATCGCATAATACCGTGCTATAATATTCCTCGTTGAGAGTGCTGCAGGCTAGCCAACAGGCCAACAATTGCTTCAGGTGACATGACTTGATATATAAGAACAATCTTTAGATTAGCAGCGGAAAGAAATTCTAACATTTTATCAACGATACAGGTCATATATACGATATGGGTCATATATTTTTAAGACATATACCAAGTAGCCTACTTATGGAATATTTGAGGTTCATATTATGTATATATAAGAAAACTAAGAAGTTTCAGTCCTGCTAAACTCAGGTACAATGTATATATAGAGGATTTAAGTCATATTGAAATGAGTGAACTAATCAGGTGCCTAGAGAACTCAGTTGCTTTTAAAATTATTAAGAGTATGTGCAACTCTTTTCAATGAAGTCCCCGTAAACAGAATAAATCAGAACATGCAACAGGAACAGATACTAACCGTTAGTTAAGACTCAGAACTGACAAAATGAGTTTGGATCCGAATAACCGAATCAAAATTTATGGATCCGAGATCCGATTCGAGATCCGAATTATATAAACCGATAATTATCTGAAAATCAAATTAAACTGATCCGAAAATTACCCAAACCGAAAATGATCTGAAATACTAGATTCGATTATAAATTGGAATCGAACAAAACCGATTCATATAATATCTGAACCGAATATGATCCAAAATAAGCATAATTCACACTTAAATGTATCTTATATTCGTGATAATTTAATTATTTAATCATAAATTAATGTAAAAGTACATAATATTATATTAAAAGTACTATATTTAATAAAAAGATATTTTTTAAGTCTCACAACGTGAAAAAATAAATAAGATATGATCCGAAATATCTGAACCGAATTTCGTCCGATTTTTATCCGAATTTCATCCGCTTTTAATCTGAATTAGACCCGAACCGAATCACATCCGATCCGAATGACCTCCAGTTATATCATAATCCGAAAGTGGAACCGATCCGAAATAGATCCATTTCTGAAACCGAACCGGTTATCCGATTTGGCAGGTCTAGTTAACCGACAGAAAATTGATAGAACCCCCAAAGATTTATAAATATACCACAGAAACTTATCTCTCCTTATTGCAAAATACAGAAACAAATACAAGGAAAAACAAATATTTTAAATTAAAATAAACGTGAAGAAACAAACGTGCAAACATTCACCCATAAATAAATATTCCTATGGTCATATCCATTTAAATGTAAACTTTAGAAGTTAATTTTCTTCCCACAATCTCTACTTCTCTCCCTACAACTTAAATAATTTTAGAAGAGCCTCTGGTCTTTCTGATTTGTTCATAGTATTCTGGCCTCATAGTATGGACGAAAATAAACTAATGACCCCCGCCTTAACAAATTTCTGCATCTTATTAAAAACAGGGGACACGATTTCTCCACGTTTACAAATTATCAACAATTATTAGCATTCGTATTTTGAGATAGAAAGACATTGCTGAAAGGAAAGACAATCATAAAGTTACAACAAGCGGATAACAAAGAAACACATAGAACATCGTATTTGTAACGGTAACTTGTGGTAAGCTCAGATCACAGCGATTAAGACAAAAAGACAAAGCTACGAATCAAAATTACAAAGAACCATAACATAAGGGATAAAGTGGAGATGTGTAGCTTAAAATTCGAGTCTCGGACTAAGTTCTTGTAATGGCTAGCAATACAATAACTTATTCTAGCATGAAGAAACTTGTGTGTTATGTTATATATACTGATGGGTGTGTATATATGTATAACCAGAAAGCTTTTATATTTGAAGCAATAGAAATGTTATTGCTATGTTATCTTACATGAGAACAAGAAAGGTTATATATAGACCTAACTACAGACAATGAAATTAAATAGAACGTGTACAACTTCTAACCAACTGTTGACTAAAGTACTCTATAATCTGTACATATGACTGTGCTAGATTACAAGACAACAGCTATAATATTATAAGTAGTGTAAACATGACTTGTATTTCAACACCCCCCCTCAAACTGAAGATGGTTGTAAAATCAGCTTGAGTTTGGAAACCAAATTACGAAAACTTCTGGGAGGATGAATTTTCGTGAATAAATCTGCAGCATTATCAGCACTAGAGACACCATGTAGACGCACTGTGCCTTTTGCAACTTGTTGACGAATGAAATGACAATCAATCTCTATATGTTTAGTGCGTTCGTGAAATACATCATTATGAGCAATGTCAATAGCACTTTTACTATCGCAGTAAATAGAAGTGGCCGGAGAATGAGTTACACTCATATCTTCAAGTAACCATCGTAGCCAAATTAGTTCCTGTGTTGTGTCTGCAAGAGCCCGATATTCTGACTCGGCACTTGATCGAAAAGCAAGAGATTGTTTCTTACTGCGCCAGGAGATAAGAGAGTTGCCAAGAAAGAAACAAAATCCAGTAGTTGAACATCGTGTAGTAGAATCACCGCCCCAATCAGCATCTGAGTAGGCATATAACTCAAGTGGAGAGTCAAATGAAAAATGTAATCCATGAAATATAGTGCCTTTGAAATAACGCAGTATGTGAAGAACTGCTGAGAAGTGAAGAGTTCGAGGAGCTGCCATGAACTGACTTACAATGTGTACGGCATGAGCAATGTCTGGGCGAGTAACAGTGAGATAAATTAAACTTCCAACCAATTGGCGATACAATGTAGGATTTGAAAGTAGTTCACCATCTTCTACATTGAGTTTAACCTCGTATTCCAAAGGAGTAGAGGCAATCTTGGTGTCACTGATTCCAGATTTTAATAAAAGGTCAGATGCATACTTTACTTATGAAAGAGTGTAGCCAGTAGGGACAGAAGAAACCTCAAGACCCAAGAAGTAGCTCAGTGAACCAAGATCCTTCATTTCAAATTGTTGATTGAGAAATTGTTTGAGTTCAGAAATGCCTTTGATGTCATCTCCGGTAATGATCATATCATCGACATATAGGAGAAGTAAAACAATTCCTTGTTCAGATCGCCGAATAAAAAGGGCATGATCATATGGGGTTGAAGAAAATCCCAATTGCTGAACTATTTTGCTGAATTTTTCGAACCAAGCTCGAGGTGCTTGTTTAAGACCATAAAGAGCCTTGTTAAGCTTGAAAACTTGATTCGGAGAGTGGGAAAATCCTGGAGGAGGTTTGAGATAAACTTCCTCATGTAGGTCTCCATTGAGAAATGCGTTCTTAACATCCATTTGCCACATATCCCAGTGTTTTGATGCTCTAACAGCTAGTAGACTTCGGACAGACGTGAGACGAGCAACTGGTGCAAAAGTTTCCTCGTAATCAATGCCATATTCTTGAGTAAAACCTCTAGCAACTAAACGGGCTTTATATCTTTCAATAGAACCATCAGATTTTGTTTTGATTTTATAAATCCATCGACAACTCACTGCTATTTTACCAGGAGGTAGAGTAACAAGATCCCAAGTATGAGTCTTGTCTAATGCATGAAGTTCTTCTTCCATTGCTTTCTGCCAAAGAGGGTTAACACTTGCCTCTCTGTATGTTTGAGGCTCGTGTAATGCTTGTATAGCAGAATAAACATGATAATCAGTAAGTCGGATAGAAGGTTTTCTTACCCGAGTAGAATGATGAACAGACTCATCTGGTACAGTGGTAGGCTCAACATCAGAATCCTCAGATTGAACTTCTGTTGAAGGATCATTAGTAGTTGGAGATGGCTGATTGAGCTCAAGTGGAGAATCTGCTGAAAATTTGTTAGAAGATGATGGACATTCTATATTTTCATCTGTGGGGTGTAGATCAACAAATGGATCTATAAAGTGGGAAATGCTAGTAGAAGTGTCAATTTTAAACTCTGACATAGATGAAAACATTTTATGTTCCCAAAATGTCACATTACGAGAGACACGAAGACGTTGAGAGATAGGATCCCAACAACGATATCCTTTTTGACCACTACCATAACCAATAAAACAATAAAGACGAGCACGTGGCTCTAGTTTTGTTCTTTCATGTGGGGGAAGAAGTACAAAACATGCAGAACCGAAAACCTTAAGAGAATCATATAAAGGAGGTTCTTCATATAATTTTTCATAAGAAGACAAATTATCTGTAACAGGAGACGGAATCATATTTATTGTGTAAACAGCAGTTAATGCAGCTTCCCCCCAAAATAATTCTGGACAAGAAGAGGAAATGAGAAGAGCTCGAACTGTGTCAAGAATGTGCCTATGTTTACGTTCAGTACGACCATTTTGTTGTGATGTGTAAGGACAAGAGCTTTGTGCAAGAGTACCATAAGATGCCAAAAATTTGTTAAGTTCTGATTCTTTGTATTCTTTAGCATTATCGGCACGAAAAAGCTTGATTTTCTTGTTGAATTGAGTTTCAATCATAATGGCAAAATTTTTGTACGTTTCCCTCAATTCTGACCGATTTTTCAAAATATATATCCAAGTATAACGAGAAAAATCATCAACAAATATCACACAGTATCTTGACCCTCCCATAGTCGGAGTAGGAGAGGGACCCCAAATATCCGAATGAATAAGATCAAAAGTAGCTGACGATTTTTCATAGTGAATAGGAAATGGAAGTACATGTTGTTTTGCCATTTTACATGAAACACAATCAACTGTGTCTGCATTAAGACTACCTAGATGACCACTGGAAACTAGATTACGTAAACGAGAAGGTGAAGGATGACCTAACCGGGAATGCCATATGCTGGTTGTAGCAGAAACATAACCAACTAAATGAGTGGATGATGATTTTGGTGTAGGAAGATGAAGAGAAGTAAGCTCAAACAACCTTCCGCATCTACGTCCTGTCCCAAGAGTCTGTCCTGTCTGAGGATCCTGTACATGACAACCAGAAGAGGTAAAAATAATATTAAGACCGAGATCACATAACTGACCGATAGAAATAAGATTAAGCGAAAGATTAGGAACAAAATATGTGTTCGAAAGATGAAGATCTTCCGTGGATACAGTTCCAACATGTGTCACTTTCATTGTAGAACCATCAGCTGTTTGGATATTTGGAAGGCATGAATTTTGTGTCTTTGTGGTAAATATGGAAGAATCATTTGTCATATGATTGCAACATGCAGAATCAAAATACCAAGATGTACCTGAAGTGACTGAAAATGCAGTGGATGAAGAGCTGGCTTTAAATAAAACCTGTTTGAGCAAGGATTCTAGGTCGCTAGTTGATGTGTTGGGATCATTTTCTGATGTAGATTCAGAGGTTGCTGCAGCGGAAGATCGAGTAAATTTGTTTGGCTGGAATGATGGCTTTTTCTTGCAGAACTGTATAGAATAATGACCTTTCTGATGGAAATGTTGGCATGTATGACTGCGAAGTGCTACACAATCCTTGGTGACATGTCCATTTTGACGACAGAACCTGCAGAATGGTTTATCTGAAGTAGGTAATGGAGGTACCGCTAGAACAGTATCATTCATAGAACTGAGTTTGCCAATGCCGAGTTGAGTTTCTTCGGAAATAAGTTCAGCGACAGAATTTTCCAAAGTGGGTAGTGGAACCCTATGAAGAAGGGCAGCTCTAACTGGTTCGAAATCCTGAGTCAGAGCCATCAAAAACTGAATGAGACGTTGTTGATCGCGGTATGTGTGATAAAGTGTAGCATCTTCTTTATGTAACCACTTTGGTTTCGATAATGTTAATTGATCCCAAAGTGATTGTATCTGGGAGAGAAAGTCTGCAACTGATTGACCATGCTCTTGCTTTTGCTTACTTATCGAACTCATGATTTGATATTGATGAGAAAGATCTGATGTAGTGTACCGTGAAGCCAATAAATCCCAAATTTCTTTTGCGGTGTCATAGTTACCAAATTGTAAATTGATTTTAGAAATTGAAGAATTTCTAAAAAATGTGATAGCTTGGTGATTTTTGACATCCCATTCTTCAATGCGATCCTTCAATTTGGAATCGGATTCATCCTTTTCTTTTGTAGGAATAGTAAAATCCCCGTTGACATATCGCCAAAGTCTTTTTCCTTTGAGATAACTGCGCATAGCTTGAGACCAAGTTATATAGTTCGAGCCATTCAAAATTGTTTGGATCGGTGAACTATTCTCTTTCTCCATTTCTAAAAAAAAATGTTTAAAAAATATAGTGCAGGGATCAAAACGTTAGTTTTAGAAGTTTGGATAAAAAGAAATAGATATAAAAATAAAGTATGGGCCAAAGAGAACACAACTAGCCCAATCCAGAAATAAGAACTAAAACAGGGTACAAGACAACTGGGAAAAGAGAAAGTTATATGGGCAACATATATTCAGACGATAAGTGTATATATATGAGCTCGAGTATTAAGAAATCAACCATTTTTCCGGTGAGGTCTGAATAGAAGAAATAAAGATGCATGGGTTTTGTTGAGTGAAACGGATTGGAGAAGGTAGGACAACCATTTCGTCGAGTTTGACGGACTCTGCTGGTGAACTTGGTGTGGCGGTGTGGATTGTGTGTAGTTGTGATATATGAGTGAGTAACTGGCGGTTCTGAGTTCGGCGAGTTACTGACTTGACTTGGAGGGAAATGATGCAGTTTGGGGAATCTTGTGGCGTTTGTTTGGTATGTAATATGATTACACACAAACTGTTTGTTGAAATGTCATAGAGAGATCTTTTTGCTATAGGTTCAGACGAGAACAAAGAAAAATGGTGTGGCCGGAAATAATGGAGGCATCGGAATTATGGAGGAAAGGAGCCTAAAGCTCTGATACCATGAAGAAACTTGTGTGTTATGTTATATATACTGATGGGTGTGTATATATGTATAACCAAAAAACTTTTATATTTGAAGCAATAGAAATGTTATTGCTATGTTATCTTACATGAGAACAAGAAAGGTTATATATAGACCTAACTACAGATAATGAAATTAAATAGAACGTGTACAACTTCTAACCAACTGTTGACTAAAGTACTCTATAATCAGTACATATGACGGTGCTAGATTACAAGACAACAGCTATAATATTATAAGTAGTGTAAACATGACTTGTATTTCAACATAGCACTAGAGTAAAGCAAACACACAAGCCCATAAGAAGAACAATAACCTACCGAGGAAACTAAAGTACCAGATGAAATTTTGATATTCAGAAATTGGGATCAGAACATTGAGTAAATAGAACTTGACAATATTCTACCAGTAAATAACAATTCGATATTACAAAAATATCACACAAATTCGAAAGGCCAGAAACATTTTTGTGCAAAAAATAAAACAATCCTTAGAATATTTAAATTAAAACTAACCAAATCTTAAACCCAATTTTTATTGGATAATTTCTTAGAAATGAAATCACCTCCGGAAAGAAACAACATAGGCTTATGGTACAAGTCAAGCCAATCCAGCGCTGATAACCAATCTACCTTCCTATCAAAATAGGGATTTAACCTGAGCACGCGAATGACCTCATCGAAACCAGGAATAGGAGCATGATTAGGATCATAATCGAAGTGGAGAGCATCACAGTCGTTAGGACACAGTCCAAGCCATTGGATGTTAACAAAATCAATAACAGTTCTATCAACTTCATCAGAATCCCTGGTGACATGCCACCCATAGTAGATAGGTAGGTCTTCGGGAGGAGTGTCAAGGAAGGTCAACAGGTCGAGGTGGTGGGGGTGGAGGTCAGTGACAGCTACAATCGGAATGTCTGGATACGAAGTCCTAAGTGTCCTGAGAAAGAAATAGGATTGCATGTCCCAAGAAACACGAAGAACGAGATATTCAGACTTGGTATCCATCAGTTGATTAAAAACCTCAGAGGTAGGAGCCAAAAGAATGACAGGGGGAGTGGTGTTCAATTTGATAGAGACGGCAGACTTAAACGATCATAACGTCAAATACTTGGCTTATATAAAATCATACAATGGTTTTATATAAGCCCGGAATTAGGGATTCCGGTCCCGAATCCCTAATTCAAATTTTAAACCATAACATTGAGCAGTAGTGTACAGTGAGAGTGAGAGAGAGAGGCCAAAGAGTCTCTCACCTTAATCGATTTACTATCCATGGCCATGGCGTCGTCTACGATTTCGTACAAACCCTTCTGAATTTTCCTTTCGAAGTCGAATGAAACTTGGCGCTCTTTCATCATATAACCTTTCCATCCCCTTTTATACATATAAAACTAGATTAGACTAGACCCGGAAAAATGCCGGTTATATTATATTTCTTTTATAAAAATATATTTTAAAATAGTTCAATGTTAATACGTACTCCCTCCATCCCATTTTAGATGTCACCTTTGGATTTATGCCGTTCAAATTTACTTAAATTTGACTGAATTTTATTAATAATTTATAATTGAACAAAATAAAAAAATTATATCATCGGAAAGTAGATTTAATCTACTTTAATATATAATTTTTAATTTTTTAAAATAATATAAGAGTATTGTTTAATCTTTGGTCAAAAATTGGTCAATTTGACTTCTATAAAATGAAATGTGACAACTAAAATGGTATGGAGGAAGTATTATATTTGTATCTTATGATGTTGAGAAATAAAATAAAATTATAAATATAAATCCTTAAAAAGAGTAAGACAAAAATTATAATATTTTTTATTATAAACTTTTTATTGTTTATAAAAATATATAATAAATTGATGAATATTTAAATTAGTGGAAAAGAGAATTAGTGGAGACTAAATGAGGGAGAAAGAGATACATTGAAAGTATAATTAATTACAAGAACATGTTAGTAAAAGATGACATTATCAAAATTAATGTGAGTTTGACACATAAATACATTTGATGATGTCATCTATTTAATGAGAGTTTGACACATCAGCCAAGATAGACATCAACTTTATTCTCTTTTAGTAAATTGCAGATTATTTACTCTGAAATTGAATTATAAAATTATTTAATCACAATACTCTTTGAAATTGAATTACTGTATATATCAAATTTATTGCAAAACACGTGTAGTAACATATTATTTAATTATAATGCTCTTTGAAATTGAATTACCGTAATAATTTTGAAATATATTAGGGTAAATAATATAAGTGTGGCTATAGTACACACGAATTTTCAAAAAATTGGCCAAATTTTAAATTTATAAATAGGTGGCTGCATTTCCTTTTAGGCTTTTAAAAACGTGTCTGCTGTCAAATAACCCTAACGGTTCTGACGAAGCGGAGGGTAAACATGGATTTTTATAATATTATATTTTTATATATTTTACTTATCATCTTCTTCGTACATTTTCTCCGTTTTCCTCATTCTTTCTCTATCGTCATCTTCTACAACCCCAAAAATCAAAATCCTCGGTTGAGCTAAACTAAATCACAATATCACAGACTAGAAAATCAAATCAACCCGCAAATACACAACACAAAACAATCCTTAACATCAATTTTGTTTAAATAATTAAATCCGGCGAGGTCTTTGAAATCGGGAATCACGGAATCGATCCAAAACTCGATTATACTTAACGCATATTCATAATCAAGACCTTAAAGGTTGGTTCACGAATTTAAATCATCAAACAAGCAGAGTTTCTTCCGGAAATTAAGAAAAAGAGCAACGGTGACTTTTCGGCGATCACGAAATTGGTTACTAAAAACTGACATACAAAATACACTCACACAACTACAAGCAACTCTCTATGGTTCACTTTACTCTATCCCCTTTAATTAAGAATCAAACCCAACGAAAACTCAACTTCTAAATCACAGTTTCCCGTCAACACCCACCAAAAAAATTTAATCTTTTTCATAAAAAACCCACTCTAAATGGCAAAAACAAAGACTTTGAAAATTGGAAGCACAATTACGTCAATCTTTCCCCTTCTCCGTCTCCGATCAGTACTACCACCGTCATTGACGTTGCCGCCGAACCGATGGTGACCTCCACCGAGACCCATCTTTCTCCCCAGTTCACAAATAGCACAAACCCTCAATATTTTCTAGGGGTGTAATTCGAACCGAGCCGGCTCGAACTCGACTCGATAAATTGAGCTCGACTCGAACTCGTTATCGAGCTTGAGCTCGAACACATTTTCTGGCTCGATAAAAAACTCGAGTCGATCCGAGTTTTTTTGAGCTCAAGTCGAGATCGACTCGATAAACTCGAACTTGAACTCCATATTTAAAATAAAACTAATAAAAATTAATTGATTAATAATCAGTTAATTCTTATTCTGCCATGTAACTGTAGATTTGTATGAAATGATATCAAAAATTAAAAAAAGTTTTAGTTGCTTCAAATAGATTTTCGAGGAAAGCAGTTTCGAATTATTTTGCCATTTTTTTAATATTGGATCAATATCTTAATAATTTTGTTTGCACTAATTACTATCTTAAAAGTACATTAGACTCAATCTAGCAAAAAATTAGAAAAATAAATAAAAAGTGATAGACTCGAAATAGTGAAAATCTTGCATGCTCTAAAACTTTTACTAGAGTGAAGCTCTCTGCGTGAACTTATTGTTATCACGAAGACAACGGGTCACCGACACTAGTCGACGCGAAGGTACTCAGGCGCGGAGAGTCTCGAAACCCGACTTGTCATCGACTAGTTGACGTGAAGGTCGTCCAAGAGTCTCTTAATCTGACTTGGGCCCTTCATAACCATAATTGTGGTGTACCATGCTTATTTTGAACTTATTATTCTATTAATTTTGATTTAAATATAAAACTAATGTGTTCAGTTATATCTATTATCTTTATAATACTGCAACATCAAGTTTTTGGGGAAACATTTTATTCGAAATTACTGTTTTACCCTTGTATTTTAATAAATATGAAAAATAGTTGTTATTTATGGAAATCGAACCTATGCCAACTATTTGCAAATTAAACACATCAACCACTTGAGCTAAAGACACTTTTGGTTAAATTTTTATAACATTAAGTATTGACTTAGAACTTATTTATTTACACGATGTGTCTTGCCTTACATTAAATTTTATATTTATTTTAATATTTATATAAAATTTGTTATCTTTATAATCTGGATCAAGTTTTTGTGGAAATATTTTATTCGAAATTACTGTTTTGCCCATGTATTTTAATAAATATCAAAAATAGTTGTTGCTTGCCCATGTATTTTAATAAATATCAAAAATAGTTGTTGCAGATAGAAATCGAACATATGCCAACTATTTGCAAATTAAACACATCAATCACTTGAGTTAGAGATACTTGTAATTAAACTTTTATAACATTAAATATTGAGTTAGAACTTATTTATTTACACGAGGTGTCTTGCCTTATATTAAATTTTATATTTTTTAATTTTTATATAAAACATAATGATTTGAGACTTGATTGAATAACTCCTTTTAATATGTTAACTTTACACTTATAATAAACATATGACTTCAACCAATTGAGCTAGAAGTTCATTTGGTTAAATTTTGATAAAATCAAGTATTGAATTACATACATCTTTCTTTATTTTGGGTGACTAAACCTATATAATTTAATATTTATATAGAATAAAATTATTCTAAGACTTGGTTAATTAGCTGATTACAATATAATAACTTTACACTCATGTGCAACAATGAGATTCTAATTTTTTTTTTAATTTATACATTCAATAAATAACTTCTTATTGATAATATATTATCATATTAACTTATTGATAATATCTTACCATATAATAATTTATTAATTATCAAAAATCAGATAATTAACTCACATCGAGATACTAACTTTATACTCGTATAACAACTAACGGTATAATCAATCCGAGTCGAGTCGAAAACTGTCACGCTCGTACTCGATTAAAAATGTTCGGGTTCGAGTACGAACTCGAGTTCAACCGAACTTCAAATTTTAAATTCGAAATTCAGGTCGTAAGAAATTCGATAGGTTCAAATTTTTTAGGGAAAACATATAATTCGAAATTAATATTTTGCGCCCTTATTTGAATAAATACGGAAAAATATTATTGGCTTGTAGAATTGAACCTGTGACACCTATATCCAAACATTTGACTTCAATCGATTGAGTCAGAGACTCATTTGATTATATTTTGATAACATCAAGTACTGAGTTATATATTTGTTTCTTTATATTGGATGACTAAACCTATATAATCTAATATTAATATATAATAAAATTATTCTAAGACTTGAGTAATTAACTCACTACAATATACTAACTTTATACTCATGTACAACCACGTGATTTTAATTATTTTTTTATTTATAAAAAAATTACAAATATTAAATAAATAACTTGTTGATATTATGTTATCATATTAACTTATTGATAATATATTACCATTTAATAATATTTTATTAAATATTGAGACTTGGTTAATTAACTCACTTCGAAATACCAACTTTACAACAACTAAGGGTATAATCAAACCGAGCCGAGTCAAAAACTTTCAGACTTGAACTCGAATAAAAATGTTCGGGCTCGAGCACGAGCTCGGTTTCACCCGAATCTTAAATTAAGCATGAAACTCGGGTCGTAAATAGTCCGGTAGCCTCAAGTTCGGCTCGAAACTTGAATCAATTTCACCAAATATTGACAAAAACTCGAAATGTGATAGGTTATGCTCGAATTCGATTCTAATAAATATATAAAATATTAATAAAATATTAAATATTTAGATAAAAATATATTTCTATTAAAAAATAATATCGGCTCGATAAGACTCGTGAACCTTATGAGCCGAGTAATTTGAAGTTCGAGTTCGACCGTGCAAAAAAATTTAATATTTTGTCCCCATATTTTGATAGACATGACACCTAAACATGATAATATTTTTGGTGTCTCCGGTTGAAAAAATCATTGAGACTTGATAGAAAACCATTATTTTTAATGGTAAGAGTGCCCTCTAAACTTTACATTCGCGACACAATATAAATTTAAGGATGTTCGTCGTTACGGTAGTCCTTCTAACATAAACTACACAATATTGTATAAAACCACACGCAAATATCGTAAAAATACACAAAAAATAGCAATTTTTTTATAAATAAAGCTAGCTTGTGCCCTGCACGGGTAATAAATCTAGTTATATATTAAATCTAGTAAGTATATGTATAATGAACAATTTGTCGACTTTTACGACTAGTCGGATGACTTGTCGACTAGTCTTCACGAAGGTACTCGGGCGTCGAGTGTCGACTTGGCGCCGTCGCCGTGATAACCTTGCGTGAACTCTACATTGTGCCCAATATGGCAAAGAAAACATTCTCACTTCGTTGGACGTAAACGAGTAAAACTGTTCGGGAACTACTCGAGCTCAGCTCGTAAAAAATTCGAATTCGGCTAAAAAATAATCGAACCGAGCTCAAACTTCAAATTATTCGGCTCGTAAGATTCACGAGCCTTTTCGAGCCTCTATTATTTTTAATTTTTATTATAAATATATTTTTACATAAATATTTAATATTTATATATTTTATTTATTTATTATCGAGCCGAATTCGAGTCAAACCGATCATATTTCGAATTTTTGTTATTATTTAGTGAATTAATTCGAGCTTTCGAGCCTACCAAACCTTTTAAGAGCCGAGTTTCGAACTTGAAATTAAAGGCTCGGTCGAGCTCGAGCCCGAACTATTTTAGTCGAGCTCGAGCCGAGCCTGACAGTATTCGACTCGGCTCGGCTCGATTACACCCATATTTCCATCAAATTTATTGTACACAAACTGGAGACAGTTTCATTCTTTCATAAAATGCACAACACCCTCAAGCCAAACTAGGTACTCACTACTACGAGCTATCAAGATTACCGCCTAATATCGACCAATTAGTACAAAATCGTCATCTTCAAGAACCTGAACATCTTCTTCTCCTACAAAGTTCTCTCTCCCCAGGTCTTCAACTATATTAACAAACTCTACTCTCTTGGCCAAAGGCAGAGGTACATATGGCAACCGGAAAACAGGCCTGACAACCCCGAGTTGAGAAAGTGCTGTATTTAACCCAATTGGATTTGGCTCTTCAAAAAGCCACTTCATCAAAGGCAACAACTTTGCATTTAAGGTTATGTTCTTCCCCCTGAACATGATTTCCCGCATTAGTTGTGGGACCAAGTTGCTGGTTACAGATATAACTCCGGTTGCACCATAATCCCACCTCGAATCATGGCACTGATCATCATTTCCGCTCCAGACAACAATTCCATTTTTGGTATACTGATCTACTCTACCATGTCCTACACATTCCTTGACACCTGCCAGGTTTGGGCTTCGAGCCAAATTGTGGATCACACGAGGGGGGATATCTTGTCCAGTTCTTCCTGGAACATTGTAGACAATGGTTGGACCCATGGAGAGCACACTGTTGAAATGAGAAACCATGCCCTCAAGAGAGGTCTTGCCATAGTAGGGATTAATGTGCAAAGCTGCATGCATTCCAACTGCAAAACCCTGTTCTGTAGCATGAATGGCTTCCCTTGTTGAGTTACTTCCAGTATTTCCAATAACCTTGATAGATCCACCGAAACAGTTGACTGTGTGACCAATAAGCATAATATGTTCATCCCAGCTCATCAATTGGCCTTCACCAGTAGTTCCACCAACTATGACACCCTCTACCCCATGTTCAATCTGCATGTTTACTAGAGCATCATATGCTTCAAGATCAAATCTACCATCGGGCAGATATGGAGTTTTGATGGCAGTTATCAATCTGAGAGCCTTTATGTCGTCGGTGAAAGTTCTGCATACATTAGAAATAATACAGTAAGCACAGGTTAATTACCATGGATAAATTATGATTTAGTTAATGTGCATTGATGCATGATGCCAACAGTAATCTAAGCAAAGTTTTTGGATGCAAACTCATATACAGCACATCATCTTCATTGTTGCATCATACTTGCAGAACATTATCCAGATCTTTTTGCTGCTTTTAACATCTCTATTAACACAATTCAAGATCTATTTCCAATAGCAAGTAAAATGCATCAGCCATCTCTATACTTCTAATGTGGCCAAGAATGCAATAGTTCGGCACATTTTTACGTTTAATTAGCTGCTTACAGATACAGAACCATGTTATCCTACATAAAGAAATTATGGAATCGTATAATTTCAATGTCAACCAGTGGAAATAGTGTTTCACTGGTCCCACCTAAAAGCCCTAAAAAATCGAAAAATTTAAGTATGTGACATTTTAAAGTGTCTACACGGAGGAAGATTGCAAGTACTTAAATGCTTGTTGACTCCCAAAACATGTCATAAATTATGTAATTTTTTATTAGCTGATTGACTGATTCTATAAGTACTCAAAAGGTTTCATTATCGAACATATTTGATTATCAAATAAAGCTAAATAGAAAGAAATGAAATGTGTGTGCGAGAGACATTCCGAGATAGTTACCTGTTTCTAACTTCCGTACTGCGCATTGGCAGATGAAAATTAGGAGTTATTGCTGCTTTTGGAGACCTCCACATTGCATTCCTCCTAATCAGCAGCGAATGAAAATTAGCAATGGTGAGGATAGTTTAGATGGCATATCCACACAGCATCATATATAAAAAGACTTAAAAGATAGCAGTTCAAGGGGCTTATGTGTTTAGCCAAGTCCACATAAGTTAATTGAAGCACACATTCTGATCTAAGAAAGAACAGAACTCACGTATTTGTATATATAAGTGCTAGTAGCAAGTAGTAACTCAATACACACTATTAGAGTACCCTCTGAATTCTTTGTAAATTATTAATATCCATCCATACATTTATAATTTCTAAAAACCATTAACAGTCAGTCAGTCACTAATCTTTTTTATTCTTTTACACATGAATCCATCTCACTTCCAAACTAAAAAATCAAACTGCAATTCATGCCTTTCTTACAGGTTTACTTATAAATTGCACGTGATGCTAGTAATCCTCCACAAATCCTACCTACTAACCCTCTAATCCCACTTGGTACATTCGAGTCAAAAATAAAGTCCACATAACTGTATAGACGTTGGATCTGAATTTAGTTAATTAATTATAAGCAACTAAAATCAACATCCGCTAATATTTCTACCAAAATACCAACATAAACACCGATTAAACATTCTCTTATGCTGGACGTACCAAACTACATTACAAAAACCCAGTCACCCAGTTGTTTCAATTCTATGTTAACAATTGACGCCTTAAATATTAACAACTATACATGAACTATAAATTTAGTCACGTATCAAAACTTCCTCCGAAGATCCTCCTAACGTGTAAAAACCATGCTTTAAGCAATACACAACTACAGCCCTCCAATTAGTTCTGCCTACGTTAAACCACAACATCTATCCCAGTTAACTATCTTGAATTCATTATTTAATCCTTCTTGATTCACTTCTATGATTACATAAACACTATACAAAATTCATTGGATTATTCAAAATGGCTAATATATAGAATTCAAAAAATACGTTCAAGAACCAGTTTTTTCATAAATTAAGTCATAAACAACTTCATCTCACAAATTTTACGGATCAAAACAAATTCGTTATTTGTCTGTTGATCAGACTATATAATCACATACAACACGAGCTAATTTAACACGAAAACATAAATCGTAAACTACACAGAGCTATATATTAATTAATTTTTGCTGATTAATAAATTCACATGTATGATCAAATTCTACTTAAAACTATTTGAAATTACAAATTCAACAAAATTTACTGCATATATGATAAAGCCTATACATACATATATGTGTGTATGTATTGAATTGTGTATTGAATAAGGGATGAAAACCTGGTGTGATAAGATGGAGTAGAATTGAGTGGTGGGAGCTGAAAAGTGGGTCCCTTTAGCGCCGACATTTGCTGATAAACCATGTTTTCCGACAAGAGTACGATGATTAGTAAGTTGAAGTGGCGGGAACTGTGTGGTTTGGTCGGAGGCGAGATATTGGGGGTTTAATTAGGGTTTTGATGGGTGGGCGGAAACGTGGTGGTCCTAAATTTCACTTTGGGGTTAAAAATGGTCTAAAATATCAATTCGGAAAATAATGGCCCTAAATATCAATTCAAATAACAGTTATGCAAAAGACTTAAAACGGTACTTCGTGTAGCATTTTGGCACCTTAACATTTTGGTTCATTTAACACTCATAAATGACATTTTGGTCCATTTCTAAAAAATATGCTACTGTTATGCAATTGGTTGACAAATGTATTTTTAACATGAGCACTGATTTATCCAATAGTTTTTTGAAGAATTATATGGGCGATTTTATAAACCGTTTTTTTTTCATGAACACATGATAAATGCGGAGGGATATGTACAACGATGATTTAAAGCGTAAAATGTAAAAAGTTGCACGAGATTGTGAAAAAGGCTGAATTTTCCAGTCAGACATAGTGTTCGATTAAATTTAACAGAAAAAATCTTAATTGATATGTTTTTATAACTTTGATTAATTTAATAAATATATTGTACTTGAAATCAAGTGTTCCACACGCATTGTAATTAGAGCCGGCAATTTCGTACACACAAATTTAATACATATTTTTATTAAAATCTCATTCTCATTTTCCGTTAATGGGTAATCAAAGTAAGTGATCAAAGTAACCCCGTGTGTTCTCATTTCCGTTAATGACATAGATCCTTACAAAAACCTAAGTCAAAGAGTCGTTATGTTCTTAAGCGAGATGTGGCATAGGCCCTTACAAAAACTTAAGCCAAGAGTCGTTATGTTCTTAAACGAGTTGTACGAAGAATTATAATTAGTAGAATGTAATTACTAATTAGTAAACATCTCAGTAAAAAAAATTGTGAACAGCCTTTGCCCTTTGGAGTATCTGATGAACCCTTACAAATTGCACCTGGTTGCTTTGAATCTTCTTTACCCCATAGACATTAAATTGAATGGTTTTTGTTCTTTCCTGTTGCTGTAATTTAGGCACGTTGGAGATCGATACACCCCAATGCTTTTCTTGCATATTCATATAATCTAGTTCCCCTTGTATCGATTAGCTTTACGACTGTTTTTGAGTTCGTCAGGCTATGATCCAGGGCTGTACTCTGTAGCTTGTTCTGTATGCTGATTCTTTTTCTATCTGTTGCCAATGAAAGTCAATTGACTCATTAAGTAGCCTGAAACGGAACTTTTTCTTGTTTCAGAAGCTAATGCCAATGACATGAGTAATGGGGTGCCCAATGGAACTGGCTCGTATTGCACAAAGACTGTTACTGTGATGATACTAGATCTCTTGCTCAATGCACTCTGACTTCAACTCCAATCTTCTATGCTGAAACGCAGTGACTGCAAAATAGAGTTCTACTTTCTGTAGTTAAAGCAACTCTTTAGGTGTGATACAGCTGCAGCTCTCTCGCCTCAGCATGCTCATTCAAGCGATTGATTGCATGCCTTATTCTTTCAGCAAGGAAATCTACAATGTGGTATCTGAATTTGCTTTCACTGTGATCAAACTAATATCAGTCATTACAAAGTTTTAGTTTTTGTACAGATCAACCCATACTCATGTAAGTTGGTTAATTTTTGGTGAAATATAAGTTCTACTGCAGGTTGTGCGTACATACATGTAACTGCTGATTGTTTACAAATTTGTCTTTCCTACTAAGAACGACTTATGTGCTACGATTACCGAGTCTAGCACCTCAGATGTTCAAAATCTTTAAAAAGGGCACACACAACTTATCTGGAAGATAGATATGGCAGCACCAGGTTGTAACAACTTTCTAATTGTTGCAAGTGAGAGCGAGAGTTTGCATAGCACTTGATACTTAATAGTAGAAGAAGAATAGTACAGAAACATTCCATGCTACTTGCTCATATGATTTTCAGTTTCAAGATTTTCAGTAAGGTTCATCTCAACTTCTTACACAAGTAGAATGACAACTATGCACTATGGCACCTGCCGTGAGTTTTTATCTGGACTAACATGTTTATAGAACTTTTTTAGAGATGTTAGCAGACACTGTCATGTAGTTGCAGGCTTGCAGCAGCATGCTCAAGCTTCACATTTTCATAACAGTGACTACTAATTTTCTTACTTTCATTCTGTTGCCCATCCTCGGAGATTTTGATTGAAATGATGTATTACCACATAATCCGTTATTTGTTTACTGCTTTTCGAGCTTATACATGTACTATCATAATGCGCGCATACATGTCCTCTGATATATCTGCATTTTTGTTGCACCGAATCATATAAATTTTATCATGAAAGCTGAAAATCTTTTACTTGAAGGTAGCTCCACCATAACAATGTCAGAATCTGCAGCTAGCCCCCTGTGGTATTTAGCTAGAAGAAGGTTTATGTTTCTGTATTTAGCAGTAGCAGGATATAATGCTACCACCACAACACAAGTGCTAGATTTTGAGTAGTCCATTCAAAGTAAGTGGCCATTTAACTTGATGTTCGAAAGAACTTCGACTATAACTTTGCGTTTGTCAGCCTTCACAATATTTGGGCTTATTAACTATGTGATCCTATTGGTACCTTCTTTTACCACCTTAAGGTTTTAGATGAGCTGGTTACTCAACATGGTATCAGAGCTTAGGCTAGCGGGAGGACTAAGATTGGTGTTCTACCTAACACCTTAAGATTTTAAATGAGCTGGTTACTCAACAGGACTAACCATCAAACTTGTCAGGACTTTCCCTAACACCTCGTTCCCGCGACAATTTTAAGGCATAACACTTGGAATAACCCCATCACCATCAAAATCCTTGTGAACATGATCATGATCATTTGTGGCCTTCTCCCAACATTCAATGATAGCAGACATTGTTCGGGTTCAAGATTGGGAATTCGAAATTATCAACAAAACCATACCTTGATGAGGTAGCAATATGCTGTCCCACATGAGTAGCTGGAAGGTGACAAAGAAGATAGTTGGAGTATGCTGAGTATGGAAAGGTGGTATTTGTCTTGAGTTTGTTAAGACTGTAGTAGTGACAGAATATATGGTCCTGTAGTAGTACAATTTGTCTCAGATCAATGAATGCATATTTTTTATGCAAATTTTATTCACAGCTTCTCTCTCTCTCTATTTTCAATAAGCAATCTGCTATATCCACAAAACTCTTTATGATATCAGAGTTGCGTTGCTATAATTAGAGAAATTGAGAAAGTTGCTAAGTGCTTGCATAATATTCATTCTGATTCTCTGTCTTTATTTTCAGTTAAGTGTGTTTTTTCGTGAGGTTCTTGCTTATTTTTCTGGGAGCGTGAGCTTTGTCTTTTCACTAATTGATTCATGGCATCTGGAAGCAAATTCACCTTTGCAGATATGCAAAACCCTCTGTTTCTGCATCCATCCGATGGCCCTACCTCCATTGTTGTTCTAAAGCTATAAGGTGCTTTAGACTACAGAGCATGGCGTAGATCTATGGAGATTCAGCTTGCTTCTAAGAGGAAATTGGGGTTTGTGGATGGGTCAGTGAAGAAGAGCACAACTGATGAGACAGATGCAGCCCAATGGGAGACTTGCAATAACATGGTAATCTCCTGGCTCCATAACGATATAACTGATACTGTTAAGAGATCTATTTTGTTTATAAATCTGGCTAGTGAAGTCTGGAAACAGCTAGAAAAGAGGTTTATGTTGACAAATGGGTCATGAAAGTATAAACTCAACAAGGACTTGTTTAGTCTGAAACAAAAAGAACTCTCTATAGTTGATTACTACACAGCCATGAGTGGTTTATGGGAAGAAATAGAGTCCATGACAGTGTTACCACCAGTCACGACTGTTAATGCAGAAATCACAGCTCTCTTGAAAGCCATAGAAATGATGAAGGAAGAATCTCGATTGTTTCAGTTTTTGAATGGTCTCAACGATGTGTATGGGGCTCGGCGAAGTCAGCTCTTGATGTTGTCTCCGTTACCTACTGTGGAGGTGGCCTGTGCCGCCTTGCAGCAAGAAAAATCACAAAGAGATGCTCTCAATGACTCTGTTGGATCTGAAACTGAAGTAGCAGCGATGTATAGCTTGGGATCTGTGGAAAAAGGGTCTGGAACTCCTTGTACAGCGTGTGGTGTGAAAGGCGTGTGGTGTGAAAGGACATTTATCAATAAAGTGTTGGACAATACATGGATACCCCAAGTGGCATTACAAGCATAATCGCAGTGCCTCCAAGTCTAATGTGAGTGGAAAGAAGTGGAGTGGTGATAAAGTGAAGATGGCCAATGTAGCACAAGCAACTGGAGAACAATGTGTGGTGTTCACGCCTCAGCAGCTGCAACAACTCCTAGCTATGATGCCTAGGACTATAAGTGAAGAAGCAGAAAGCCCATTCTCAGGCATGATAAATGGCAGAGAAGGGGGAGCTAACACTAAACAATGGATCATTGATTTAGGTGTGTCTGACCACATGACTGCATCATTATGTGAGCTGTTGAATGTCCGCAAAGCACCTGAAAATTTCACCATCAAATTGCCCACTGGAGCTACCACATTAATCACTCATATTGGAGACATAACACTCGATAATGGGCTCAAAATGCTGAATGTTCTTCATGTGCCAGGTTTCAATCACAATCTCCTTTCGATATATAAATTGGCAAAGGATAATAAATGTGATGTGACTTTCCATCCTGAAGCTTGTTTGTTAATTGACTCTAAGTCGAGAAAGGTGCGAGCTCTTGGGAAAATGGTGAATGGCTTGTACTACTTGATGAAAGCAGGTGACAACCAAGTGGACAATGTGGCTAAGTGTCTGCTGGCCACGAACTCAAACTCTCGCCAAGAAAGGGAGGGAAGTGAGTCAAATAATTTCAGTATATGGCATCATCGACTTGGGCATACTCCTGGTGCAAAACTTCAACTGATTCTCAAGCTTCGAGACCAACTGAAAGACCAAAAGCAGATTTGTGTGACCTGTCCTATGGCAAAATTGACGAAGTTGTCATTTGAGCAAAGTGAGTCAAGAGCTGCAGCCAAATTCGAACTGGTACACGTAGACACGTGGGGGCCATACAAGGTGTGCACTCGAGGAAAATACAGGTATTTTTTGACCCTTGTTGATGACTTTTCACGTGTAACTTGGGTATATTTGCTGCAAACTAAATCTGAGTACTTTACTACCATGATTGCCTTCTATAATTATGTGAAGTGTCATTTCAATGTTGGCATTAAATGTGTCCGTTCGGACAATGCTCTTGAGTTTGCTGACAAGTTCTGTAGGGAATTCTACACTAAGTATGGCATCCAACACCAGACTTCTTGTGCTTATCATCCCTAGCAAAACGCTCGGGTGGAACGAAAACATAGGCAAATCCTTGAGGTGGCTCGAGCACTCAAGTTTCAAGCAGGACTGCTTATCTCATACTGGGGAGATTGCGTTCTCACGGCTGTTCACATTATTAATCGTATACCTACTGCTGCTCTAGGGAACAAAATACCTTATGAAGTGTTGTTTGAAAAGCAGGTGGAATATGATTGTATGAAGGTGTTTGGGTGTCTGGCTTTCGCTGTAAATCCAGATCATACTCTTGATAAATTTCAGCCTCGTGGGATTCCCTGCATCTTCCTGGGATATCCCCCAACTCAGAAGGGATTTAGACTGCTAAACTTGGTCACCAAGGAGCCATTCGTGTCTAGAGATGTCGTTTTCAATGAAAAAGTGTTTCCTTTTAATACTGATCATCAAAATTCCTATATGCAGCCCTTGCCATCAATTAAAGAATCAGCTAGGCCTGTTGTCTTTGATGATTTTTTGTGGACTACAGATCAAAACCGCAATGATGGTGAAGAGGAGTTCGAATAAAATGAGAATGAAGGAGATTTCAATGAAGATTATGAGACAGAGGACAACCATGACTCAGAAGAAGAAACACCAGTTGTGAGAAGGTCAACACGTCAAGTGCAAAAGCCAGCTTGGATGGGAGACTATGTGACAAATGCAAATGCAGTAGCTGTTACTGATCAGGAAGTAGAACCTTAATTCTACTGCTTTTGCTCAACTTTGGCCAGTCAAGAAGATCCATTAACATTCAACCAAGCAATTAAATCTGATCACTGGATCAAGGCTATGAATGCTGAGTTCGATTCCTTGGAAGAAAATGCAACATGGGAAATTGTGGATCTTCCAGTCGGTAAGCAAGCAATTGGCTCGAAGTGGTTGTACAAAATAAAGTACAACCCTGATAGGTCTGTTGAGCGATACAAATCTCGGCTAGTCATTCTTGGTTGCAGGAAATTTTATGGCATAGATTTCTCGGAGACATTCGCTCCAGTGGCCAAACTAACGATTGTTAGAGCTCTCCTTGCAGTGGCAGCGATGCAAAATTGGACTGTGCGTCAAATGGATGTCAAAAACGCGTTTTTGAATGGTGATTTGGATGAGGTAGTCTACATGAAGATGCCTCCTGGCTATGTAGGAATGGGGAGTAGGATAACAGATATATCTCGAAGTGATAGTGGTGCAAATCTCAAGAAAGTGTGTCGTTTGAAAAAGGCATTGTATGGCCTTCGACAAGCACCTCGCCAATGGTTCTCGAAGCTGTCCTTCACTCTGAAAACTATGAACTATACTCAGTCCAAGGCGGATTATAGCCTCTTCTCATACACTAAGGACAAGTATATCACTGTTGTGTTGGTATACGTTGACGACATTCTTTCTGGAGATTCAGTGACTGACATAGAAGCCTTGAAGTCCCTCCTTTGCCGAAGTTTTCACATGAAAGATTTGGGAACACCTAGGTACGTGCTAGGACTGGAAATTGATCGTTCAAGCTCAGGATTTTTTGTGTCCCAAAGGAAGTATACAACTGATATGTTGAAGGAATTTGGAATGCAGAATGTCACTCCTCTAAAACTTCCAATTGATGCAGCATTGAAACTGACACCTCACAAAGGAGAACCTTTACTTGAACCTACCTTGTATCAGCGTCTCGTTGGCAAACTGATATATCTAACAATCACTCGCCCTGACATTACCTTTGCAGTGCATAACCTAACACAATTTATGCAACAACCAACATGTGTGCATCTGCAGGCTTCCAAACATGTTCTAAGATACCTAGCTGGAAACCCGGGGCAAGGCGTGTTGTTGGCATCGAATTCTGCAGCTCAACTTACAGCATATTGTGATAGTGATTGGGCGAGTTGCCCAATCACACGTAAGTCTACTAGTGGGTTCTGTGTCTTGCTTGGCAGCTCTCCTATCTTTTGGAAAACAAAGAAGCAATCCTTGGTAGCACGCTCGACTGCTGAATCAGAATATAGAGCCATGGCATTGACTGCCTGTGAAATCACCTGGTTGACATCTCTCTTGAAGGATATGGGAATTAAGAAGCTCCCTCCAACTCTCATGAATTGTGACAACAAAGCAGCAATCTCCATAGCAACCAATCCAGTGTTACACGAGCGAACCAAACACATTGAGATCGATTATCATTATATACGTGACAAGATCAGTGCTGGCGAGATAGTAACAAAACATGTGCCTACATATGCACAAGCTGCAACATCCTAACAAAATCACTGTTTGTCAAACAACACTACAGTCTTCTCAACAAGCTAGGAGTGTCCTCCCCGCTTGAGGGGGAGTGATGATGTAGCAGTATGCTGTCCCACATGAGTAGCTGGCAGGAGTGATGATGTAGCAGTATGCTGTCCCACATGAGTAGCTGGCAGGTGACATTTGTCTCAGATCAATGAATGCATATTTTTTGTGCAATTTTTATTCACAGCTTCTCTCTCTATTTTCAATAAGCAATCTGCTATATCCACAAAACTCCTTATACCTATCACGCTCTTGGACTTCAAAGTTATAAATAAGTAAAATATTATAAAATAAGTAATTTTTTAACAAATTAAACTATAATAAAAGATTACAGAAATATGTTATGCTACTCGCTCATTTTGCGATTCCAATTTTAAGTTCTATACAAGAATTATGCTCTAGTACCAAATTGGATACCAAGAATATTACAAAACTACGTATCGTTTGTGATGTGGGATTACGAAACCATTTTATTGATGATATCAATGTAAATGCAAGTGGATTCATTGAGATATAAACAAATTGCAAACTTTTTTGTATCAAGTTTACAATTTCTTAGACATTTTTATTTAGTTTTCATCTCATCTTACTTTCACATTAATCACACTAACAGAGAGTAATTTTTTCTTTTTATATGCTTCACACACATTTTAAAACAATTATAAAGTATATTTTTGTAATTTTTTATATAAAAATTTGAACCTAATATTTTTATTTAGAAAAAAAATAAAAAAATTTATGCAACAATTATTAAATTTGAACCTAATAATTTCATTTAATAAGAGTATTAAAGTGCGTGTCGAGTCTCGTCCACCAATATAAAGAATTGAAGTCGACGGTAGAATTGAGGCGACGGAGGGAGTCCTGGCTACGGATAATGTAGGCGAGAATGATAGTACGAGTCCTTCATTTTCTGGTGTGAATTCAGTATTCACTAAGGCGACAGAGTCTTTGAGTTTTTTTATATTTTGAAACCATGTTTTTATCTAACTTTTAATTGATTTTGTGCAAAACTGTACACTCCTGACATTGTTGTATTCGCTACATTTTGACAAATGACTTGAGTTTTTATCTGGACTAACACGTTTTTCAATCTTTTTCAGTGATGTTAGCAGAGACTGGCCTGTAACTGCAGGAATATGCTCAGTCTTCACATTTACATAACAATGACTACTCATTTTTATCACTTTTTTCAGTTTCCCATCCTTGGATATATGATTGAAAAGATGCATCACCACAGAACAAACCGTTATTGCTTTTCAAGCTTTATACATGTACTTTCATAATCTGCATTTTCTTGGCATTGTATGGTCTTTATTGTGGTGACCCATATTCTTCCGCAATATATACTTCTTAATGGAAACCGGTCCATGTTAAACGATTGTTACAAACCATATGTATGCCACAATTTTTCGTGAATACGAAAAAAATCCCAGAAGGGATGAAATTGAGCACATGTACAAGACGTGGTCCCCTAGATTCACAAAAATTTTCATTGTAAACCTATCCACGGAAAATTTACAGGGGACTTATGGTCACAACTAGAGCTGGCCACTTATGCTGGTTTGAACCACCCGCTCGGACCGGTTCGTACGAAAACCCGAATTATTCGACCCAAACTGGGCTGGTTCAAAGCCCGCACAACCCATTGAAATATTAGCGCCGGTTACTAGTTGATAATCTAAAAATCGAGACCGGACCGACCCGGCCCGTGAATCAAACAAGCCGTTTGAACGATCAACCCGGAACGCACAACACTAACCGGCCCGTACAAGCCCGCTGTTGATACAACACGTATGTTAGGATCATGATTCTTTTTCAATTAGCATATTCATTCATAAATGTATGCATAATTAATAGCCCATAGAACTTGAAAACTTAGCAGCTGAAATTTTTTATTCAGAAGGCAGCTCCTCGGTAACAATGTCAGCATCAGCAGCTAGCCCCTTGTGGTTTCTGATTGTCAGGCACTAGCTAGCTGTTCTTTAAATAAAAGTTGATTGTGAAAAATGTGCACTGGGTTTCATTTGCAGGTTTTGAAGAAGTTTACAGACTTGTATTGGCATTAGCAGGGCATGAAAAAATTGCAGAGTTGCATTGGCATTAGCAGGGTTTGAAGATCATGTCTAAGCATGTTTTAGATGTACCAGCAGTCCAGCACCATCTTCAACAAAGTTACTGAACCACTGTAAAATCATTACAATTATGATCATTTTACAAGGTAAGGTAAACCTATTACTCCTCCGTTTTAAATTAAATATAATACTTCTGTTTCGATTATTGGGTTAAATTGACCAAATTTTTAACTATATATAATTCGTAAGAACTTAAAAATATATTTGAAATAAAGTTATGCATACTATAATAATATAAAATTTTTAATTACAAATTATTTATAAATTTCAATCAAAATTTGATGATCCGAGAAAATCAAAACAGGATTGTTATTTGAAGCTCTGCAGCTTTCTCTGATAAAACATCCTTGACCAATCAGAGCAACTCCAATAGTTTGGTTCAAATTTGGACCGAACCTTGGTCCAAATTTGGACGGAACCCCTTTCCAACTCCAACAGTTTGGTCTAAATTTCGGTCTAAATTTCGGTCCAAATCTCAAAATGTTTATTTAATTATTTTAAGGTCTTATAATAATAAATATATTATTTTTGTATTATATAAGATATTATCTTTATATTTTATTATTATTAATTACTTGTTTTATTTTAAAATTGTTAATAAATGAATAATAGAATTCTAATTAAACTTCAAATATATACGAAAAATAGGAAACACATTTAGTTATAATTTTTATAATAAAACCGTTAATAAAACATTATATTCAAATAAGAAAAGTTCAAATAATAATTAAATCTTAAAACATCGTTAACTAATACTAATTCTCTGAATTAGTATATTCTTCCCACAAATGATCAATTAGTGCATCTCGAAGCGCAATATGAGCCTCCTTATTTCTAATAGTTACGGGCAATATGTCGTGTTTCAAATTAAGTTTTATGTGTTGTAGTTTTTATTTTAATATTTGAATGTATTTGTAATTTGAATTAAGTTTTATGTGTTGTAATCTTTATTTTAATGTTTGAATGTATTCGTAATTTGAATTCAAGAAATGCAATGATATTTATTTAATTATGTTTAAATATTTTTTAATTTAAATTATTATTTAAATAAATAATAATAATATCCTAATATCAGTTAATTACATTTATAAATACACAAAATTAAAACTTTATGTAATAAACTAAAATAAATATATTAAAAATTATTTTAATCTCGATCCAAATTTGGACCGAGATTTAAACACTGTTGGATGAATTTGGACCGAAATCGATCCAAATTTGAACCTTTAAGCCACTCTTAGAGTTGGCCTTAAGGTCGATTTAAACTATATTTTTTACGGTGAAAATTATTTCGATCGCCTCCAACTCAACTTCCTAGACTTCCTAATTGCAACAACATTATTCTTCCTATCTAAAAATTTTAGGTATATAAACAAGAAAAACAAATATTTATAAAAAAATGTTATAGATCTCAAATTAATTTTTCTTTATAAAATGTCATGTAATTATATGCCGATTGACTATATCACGTACAGTTACACAAATATCACAAAAAAATATATATATTAATTTCATAGTTCCAGCAATATCATGCGAATATCACTAATAAAAATATTAATTTCATAATTTTAACAATATCATATTTTTTGTAACATATTTTGTATCTAATTAGATAGTTCTAGCAAAAATCATTAAATCAGTGCTTCAATACTGCTAGTAAATACTCTCTCATCCCCTCATTTTGTATACAGTTTTTTTTTCATATTTTAAGGCTAATAAAAAGTATAATTTCATAATTTATTTTTATTTTTTTTATTTCATAACTTAAAAAATTATTTTTTAAAAATAATATAAGCAACTACATTATATAAAAATTTTAAAGTCCGTGCCGAGTCCCCAATGTCTGGATTAAACGAAGGGAGTAATTTATAGGGGTATTACTCATTTTATAACTTACACATTATCTACATGGATAAAATAAACATCATATGGTATTCATTGGGATTGTTGCTCTGAAGATTCAAACTAAATAGATGAGATTAAAAGAAAACAAGTGTAATATAGGGGTATTTTTGTAAATACAGATGATCGTGTAAATATTTACAAATTTACCCTTAAAATTTTACATTATAAAATATCTTATAAGGGTGTATTGAACTAGGATTTTAAAAGATTTTTTTTCAAAGTAATACCATAAAATTTTGATACATTTTTTAAAATCCAAGTTGAATACACCTAACTAGGTGTATTCAACTAGAATTTTAAAAAATGTATTAAAATTTTATGGTATTCAACTAAATTTTTTAAATTATACTACAAAATTTGGTGGTATTCAATCAAGATTTTAAATTATGCTTAAAAATCTGATGGTATTCAACTGCAATTATTTAAAATCCATTAAAATATGATGGTATTCACATGCTAACGGATTTTTTTGAACTTCATAAAATGTTGAATTTTGTGGGATTGTTCGATGTATTTTATGATTTTTGAAATCTCAACATAATTAAAGAGATTTTGAAAGATTGTGTTTAAATCCTAAAGACTCTTCATCAACTCTACGACACTCTACGACATTTTATCTAAAATCCGCATAAAATCAAAATCAGATACAATCCATTAAAATCCATGAATTATATATAATGTATTAAAATACTAGTTCAATACACCATGAGCTAAGTTTTGTCTAAAGTGGGTATTAATTTTTACGTATATATTGTATTATTCTTTTCAATTTTAACGTATTTTTACACGTACACACAAGCTGTATGTTGTATTATTTTTTCACTTTTTACATATTTTTACACGTACACAAACAAAGAATCTTTCAGGAAATAGCCTTACCATTATTCGAAACGAGGAGAAGGTTGCGTACATTTTGTACATTTTACACTCATCACATCGTGCGCTAAACCGGATATACCGAAAATTATTTGGTTTATTTTAATTTTCCTGAGGACACCTTAGATCCAATTTTCTCCTCTTCATATTTGTAACTTACACAATATCTACATGGATAAAGAGAACTATAGACTTAATTTTAGCTTATAAAAGGAGAAACAATCAAAATCATGTCCAAAATCTAAAGAGTTATGGACAATTAAAAATACTTAATTAATTTAATGAAGTGAGGCAAGAAGACAACATGGCCTAGGGTTCCTAAAAGAGGAGTATACCATTAACTAAATTACCTCACTTTCTCCCCCCCATTTACTGCTCTTACACTGTACTCCTAGTAGTACTACAAATTTGTTGTGGGTTGCCTCGAGAAGGTACCTTCATAGTGCAGAGAGAGAGACACGACAGTGCACGTGTAACACAGATTCCCATGTAAATGTCTGATGTTCATCCAAATCCATATGTACGCTTTCACATTCTAAAAACCCTAAATCTTGCCACCAGATTTGCAAACACAGTAAACACATTTGAAGAGGGGCTTATGCCCATAACCCGCCGCGGTGATCACTTGTGCGGGTTCGAACTGCTCGCCTAGGACCGGCTTGTAATAAAGCCTGAATTTATTCAACTCGGTTCGGGCCGGTTTAGAACCACATAAATCGTTAGATTTCACGAACCGATTACGAATAAGGTTTCAGAAAACCGAGACCGCCGGACCGCACACCTTTGTGTTTCGTTCATGCATTCATTCACCGGATGACCACATCTATAATGTACAAATTTACTGTAATTAATCATCCACGGATCATGTGTGATGGTCAGAAATGAGTTTACTCGATCGGAAATAAGGATTAAAATTGATCGAGAAGAGTTATCGGTAAAAACCTGATTATAAATATCTACCTAGACTCTTCTAATAATTTTTGGAATAATAATAAATAGTCGATTTTTTTTATTGCAGAGGTAAAATGTGTTAATAAAAGAGAGGAGATCCTCCCACTTACCTGCACACGATCTGAGTTTTCGTCACTAGACTAGAAGACCTAACCAGTCGATGCAACTGATTGAAACTGCGTAATAACAAAGACTTAAATTAAACTATATTTTAACCGAAAATGTGAGGATTTTGATTCAAGATCGAGAACTACAATAAGTTAATGGAATATGGTAAAATAAGCCACAGAGAGCTTAAAATTTTGTACACTCGATCGATCTTCCTTAACCAAAAGCACACTATAAATAACCACATAATATTAAGCTAATCATTAACTACTAGTTAATCATAGGAAAAAAGAGAAGGAGAATAGTAATTAATTAACAGATCAAAGCAAAGTAAACTGAACTGAAAATAGAATAATTAAAGCATCTAACTTTTGTGCTCTCTTAGTTCCCTTCAATAAGGAGGCCGAGCTTCACCCCAGTATGCTTGATCATGACTTGGCCCTTGAAATAACGATGCGTTTGGATCTACCATGAGTTGTTGCTGCTGCTGTCCGATCATTCCAGGGAGCGGAGTAGATTCCAAGGATCCGCTCCCCGGAACAGAAGACTCTTCGTCTTCTAATGGCAGTCTCTCGTAAGCAGCATTTCCGAAAGAGGCTGCCATTATAATCACAGGGCCGGACGCTATTAGCTGTCCGGCCACGCTCCCTCCTACAATTTGTCCTTGACCGCCAGCTAAGTATATAGTCAAACCCGAAGCTGCTGGCGGTGCAGGAGGGGGCAAAAACGAACCCGAAAGAGATAGAATTTCAAATCTACCTTGTAAAGGAAGAACCGTACCTTGTCCAGCGGGTTGTTTTAGAGTAACATTCGTAACGGTTCCGCTGCCGCTTAAAATACAAACGCCTCTTTGTCTTCTCGTAGCAAAAGTAGAAATACTCTCTTGAATATCGCAACCGTTCGCAACTTCCATCACATGGGATCTAAGCGCGTTCGCGCTGTCCCGTGTGATAATAATTGGGGGTTTGGGCTTGTTTTTGGACCCAGCTGGTCTCCCCCGCGGTTTTCGATTCCCTTCACTTTCTGATCCATTGAATGAAACCAATTCCTTGTCTTCCATACTCCCGTTGTGATTGTCATCGTTGTTGTTGTTATTATTATTGTCAGCTCTTTCTCGCTTCAGGCTGCGAGTGAGCTGGTTATTCTCACTTTGTTCCTCACCGGAATTCTGTTGCTGTTGATGGTGGAAGTTTTGGAATTGGAGAGGGTGGTGGTGGAGTGGAAGGCCTCTAGAGTGGAAAGAAGATGGCAATTGATGGCCATGAGCTGTTAAAGGATCCATATCTCTAAATCTTTCTCAAAATATATATCTTGCAAACCACTTAAATTAATCAAACTATGCACTATATTTTGAGCAAGTAGAAGGATGCTAGGGTAGATTTGTTGTAGGTGTTTGACAAGTAAATTGAAGTTAAGTGTGTTGAACCAAACTTTGAGCTAGAGCATGAGATGCCATCTTAACTTTATCTAATCACTATCATATAAGCACATCAAATACACAAACATAGAAAACACACAAGAATATGGTTGTGACTTGTTTGTGTACTTTTAGGTATAGGGGATTTCAGATTTAGTTGTAGTGTTTTGTTTGATGTTTGGGGAGGTTTTGGAGAAATGTGAAAGGAGGAGATATGTATAGAGAAATGTTTGGGTTTGAGTAGAGGACTAGTGTTTGTTTGTTTTGTTTGGGTTTGGGTTAGGGTTAGGTCAATGTGGGGTTAGCTAGGCTGAGGGTCTAGTGCTGGTAAAACCGGGCATGCGCATGAGTCATGACTGCTAGGGGTGTGGGGCCCACTCTCCCTCTCCCATGTTCTCTCTCCCTACTTTCCCTCTCCCATGTTCTCTCTCCCTGCCTGCTTCCTCATCTCTCTCTCTCCACAGTCCTGAGTCCTCAGGCTAAGCTCCATTTAAACAACCACATAATCATATTACATACTTCCTCCCTGTTTCATTTTACATGTCTCTTGACTTTTCTGCACACATATCAAGATGCATTGACCGCATAGTAAAAATTATTATTTTTAAAATTTTCTTTTTATAAATAAAAGTTTTAAGTTATATATTTTTATTCAGGAAAATAAAATTTTAAAAATTATTATTTTAACTATGCGGTCAAAACACTTAGAAATGAGTGTAAAAAAGTCGAATGATTATTAAAATTAAACACTTGATGGTGATTGAAGTATACAATTCTGAACATATTTGGTTGGTTAACTTTTACTTTGGAAATAAACTACGAGTATTAGTCTGCATATAATTATTCGGTTTCTGGTCGTGTAACAACTTCTAATTATGTTATTCTCGGATCCTTCAAATATGTGTACATATAGAGAATATCAGTGAATTTGATAAAATATTATATGTTGTTTTCAGAAAATATACGTACATATCTGAATAGACACTCTTTAAATATATATAAAATATTGACTTTTAACAACTTAATGTACATTCACCTCCAACAACATTATTTATATTCAATTTTTATATAATATTTTAATATTAAAATATATTTATTTAATAAAGTACAATATAAATTATAGATCAAAATTGGGTGGCTGAATTAATTTATAATAAAATAAAAATTAAAAACAAGTGGTTGGTTCTTTTAGCAGAGAGATGGGGCTCTTAAAATTTTAAAGAGTCTTTAAGAGTCTCTTACAACTCCAATTTTGATAATACTCTTTATTTTTACATTTAAGAGTTTTTTTAAAGAAATTGTTGAAAATGCTCTTGATTGGTAACAAAAAGTTATTAATCTTGTGTAACTCTAAAAGAAAAGTTACGAAAATATAAAATTTTGTTCGGCATGAATTATCATTCAACATGAGTAATAATAATTTAAGTCACGGAAGTACAAAATTTTGTTTGACTGTTATGTGGATTATCACTTAACATGAATAATACAAATTATCAAGGGAAAGTCGGTGAATAACTTTCTATATATGATGGAAATTAAAATTTTCTCGAAGTGTAATTTCACTTGTTTTTTAATCGAATAAATAATTGCAAACTAAGCCACCTCTTACAGTTGAGTTCCACAACGTATGATTGAAAATATAATTTAATTTTTACAACCATGATGCAACCTTATTAAGGGCAAATCCAACCGTGATCCAAAAATCCAAATTTAGTGATCCAAATGGTCATCTGAATTTGGATCAGTGAGCAATACTGATTCAAATTTGGATCACTTGGTTTAATGTAAAATAAGGGTTTTGTTATTTGTAGTTTATGAGATTTTAAATTGATTTTTGATTTTTTAATTATATAATTAATAACAAAATATAATTAATAGTTAACAAAATTTATTTTTAAAATAAAATTAAAAATAATGAGAAAACATATAATTTCACTAAAATTTTATTGAAGAGTCAGAAGTGCTGGATCCAGAAGTCGAGACTATTTCGATTGATGAAAATACTCGATACCAAGAATTCCTGAACCGCAATAAAAAATAAAAAAAATAAAGAGGCACATATTGCACTTAGAAATGCATTAATTGAGCATTTGCGGAAAAAATATACTAATTCGAAAAATTAGTGTGTATCAATGATATTTTGTATATTAATTATTGCAATAAATGTGTTTTTCGTGAATGTACTAATTTTTTTGTTTTAATTAATTTATGAAATGTTATATAAATTGTTAATAATAATTAAACGATAATTTTAAGATAAAATTGCTTAAAATAACATTTATATATTATTATATATAAAAAGTAATTTGAATCAAATATTTGGATCACACTGTTAAAGTTGGTCAGAAATTTGAATTAGTTGATGATCCAAATTTGGATTTTTGAATCACAACTGTCGGAGATGACATAAGAAACTCTCGGTGTATATATGAACGTATGATGACATCTTTGTTGTAAATTAGAAAAAAAGAGAATCAATTTGTTGGTGTTCGAGTGCTCTCTATATATGTATATCACTCCCTGCACTCTACTAATCAAGAACAAGTACCGGAACCTAGCTATATATATTCGGTATGTGGCTTTTGTGAGTACCTGGGAGCCGATTATGGTTAATTATTGGTTTAGATAATTAAGTAAAGTCAAAAGTAATCCATCAAGGATAGTGACACCTAATCTACCATTCCATCGTTAACTACTTATTAAACATTATAGAATTATTAATGAATATGGGTGCGCACACATATTACAGAGATGAACCTTAGTCCACATCAATCAGGAGCATCTCTCTTTTCAAGCTTTTTATATCTGTGATCTAATCAAGAGTGGTTAAAACTTAAAAGGATAACATCTACTTGAGTTCATAGCTTATAGCTTGATCTCGTTGGCTTACTTTTTAAAAACAGGGAAATAAGTTTTTTTAAAATGTTTCTTTTTGTCAATTCAATTATATAACTTTCGCCTAGGGATGAGCAACGGGACTGAACCAAACCGTAACCGAAAGAACCGAGAACCGAAATAGGAATATTTTAAGAACCGAACCGGACCCGTTTATATGTAAGAACCGAATCGGAATCGAACCGTAAATTTTGGTTCGGTTCGGTTCTTAACCGAAAGAACCGAATTTATTTTTTATTACATATTTATTTATTTTTCATATTATTTTATATTCTTACATTTTAAATTTTGACTAGTTTTGATTATTTATTAAAGGTAATTTAGTACAAGAAATTTTTTATTAATGGTGGATAATTTTGAATTCGATTACTTTCTAATATTTAAGAAGAAAAATATTTATAAAAATATTCAAAACTTCATAAATATTTAAAGAAACGAGTAATACAATAAAAATCATATTTTTCTTAAAATTTATTAAAGTATTATAATAAGAAAAAATATTACGTAATATATATACATATATTTATAAATATTTTTGTATTTATTCATTTTTATACGGTTCGGTTCGGTTTTTACGTTCTAATATGTTAAGAACCGAACCGAACCAAGAACCGAAATTTCTAGAAAAACAAGAACCGAACCGGACCCGAATTAGTTAAGAACCGAACCGGAACCGCAATTTTTGATCGGTTCGGTTCTCGGTTCCGAACCGGGAAATGCTCACTCCTAGTTTCGCCCGCCTGTTTTTCTCTCCGTTCCAGGATAATTATCTTCTTGGTCACAGGTTCGAATCTCACTGTAGGAGAATTTATGATTATGCCTCTTGAGGCAGAGCTTGGGTGAGCCCGTAGAGATTACCCACTGCGCACCCAAAGGATAGCCGTTGCGGGTTATCTACGATAAAAAAAATAATAACCGAATTTTGACTAGAAATTTTTGTTGACATCAAATTGACTAAATTTTAATTAATATTTAAGTACAATCTTTAATAATTTACAAAATCAAAAAGATAAAAGTAAATGAAATGAAGTTTATAGTGATATAATTTTTATTTATAATCATGTTTCTAAAAATTGGTCGATTTTTTAAAAAAATCGATAAATCGCTCAAAAATCAGTTAAAATATTTGTCCGATTTGTCCAATTCCCGATAAATCATCTGATTTTTTAAAAATCACCCGATAAATCGTAAATCGGTAACTCAATCGAATACTTCCAATTTCTCAAATCTGTAAACATGTTTATAATATGTATGTAATATTTTATCAAAGTTTGATCAATTCGATAATTCAAAGTCAAATAAGATAAAAAAATTAGGATCGTGAGAATATTTTTGGAGGAACGTTTTATTTTTCATTTGAAAAATATAAATGATATTAGCTTAAAACTCGCGCGATGCACGGATCGCTTGGATTTTTTTTAATATTATATAATTTTTTAAAAAAATATTTTGAATTCAATTATAAATTTTTTCATTTAAAACTTTAAATGATATGACTTCATGATAATTATATTACTAGACGTATTTGTTTATAACTTTTTAGAACATTGAAACTTATTTAAAGTGATATCATTGCATTGGTAGGAAAAATATTATTATAACAAAATTATTATTTTATTGAAGGTAAAAATATAATGTCTCCATTATGTTGGGACTTAAAAAAATATTATTTTACCATGGTGATTACTTAATCGATTAACTATAACTCTATAAAAGATATTTGAAAAAGACAAAATTATCGATTGAACGATATAGTTTTATTGATAATTCTATGTGTATTTTTAAAAAATAATATTTATGTTTTAATAAAAAAATTATATTTGAGTTCACATCAATAGGATACGAATTATACTTAATTTATTTTTAATTTGATTTATCTCGGTTAAGTGGTTTACATTATTTTGTTTTAGCCATATACCCAATACACCAATACACCGACCAAATAAAACTATTTTTTTTAAGTTTAATTTTATTTTTTTTTAAATTTGGATCAATAAGATAATTTTGATTTAGACTGAATAATTAGAATATATGGTTTTGTTTTTGTTGTTCGAATTGTATTTCTATTTTAGTTTTGTATTAATTTGAATCAATTATATAATGTATTTTATATTCTGAATAAATAAAATATATTATTTTGTTTATCCAAGTTCATTAATATAATTTTTTAGAAGGATTGATAGTATTATTATTTTATCTTAACCTGAGTCACATTATATCAACTAAATCCTAATAATTTTATTTAGTTTACTTAAATTTAGTTTAGTCCGAAGTAACAAATTAGAATAATATAGAACTAAATATAAATTAAAATTTAAATCGGTAGAAGAAGTTGAATTTAATATAAATTATAATGATATAGAGTTCAATATAAAATAGTATTGAAATTGGTAAAACAATAGAGTAAGTTGACTTCAATATTAATTAGAATTAGAATTGATCGACCCAATAATTAGAATTTGAACAATTAAGTAAGGTTAATTAAGTAATTTCAGCGAGTATCGACCGACAAACTACCAATTTTTTAATGTTTCGTTTATTATAATATAGTATAGATTTCTTTTTTAATTGTTTATTCCTTAAAACGATCCGCATATATAAATTGATGACGAACAGTTAAAGTAATAATGTCTCAGCGAGCATGTAAAAATAATAATAAAAAAAAAAGTCTACGCGAAAGAGAGAGGAAAAGACAATGCAAAAAACATCAGTTTTATTCATCCCCTTAAAACATGGTCTGATTAAGCAGATCGCCCATGAAACACGGTACAATTGCACCGGGGCCCACATGTGCCTTATTTCTCTCTATTTTTAATTCAAAAAATATTAATTTTTTCTTAAATTGTTTAAAAACATTTCAAATTAACACGTGTCTTGAATTGAATAGTCACATTTCTGGTAATGATACAAGATACCGTGTACATTCACGGATCGGTTCGATTCGATTTTATCAAAAATTGTTACCAAAATATGCATATCGGGTTGGTTAAGTTTCAACCTATTAATGGTAATCAGGCCTGAAGTGATTTTTTTGATTCCGTTAATCGTATTTCAGTTTTGATTTTTATTTTTTAAAATTTAATTTTAATATAATGATAAAAGAGCTTTATACTTGTCATTTCACCATTATATATAGCATAGTAAGTTACGGTCAAAAATTAATCTACATATCACAAAAGACAGCAGCTGCGGTACACATGGGGGTGTTCGCAGTGCGACGTAGTGCGGTTTGAACTAAAATAGCAAAACCAAACCGTACAAGGGCTTGACCAAATTGTCAAACCCTAACCGCATCTCGTGAATGATAAGCCGTGTAAATCACATCGTAAGGATATAGTGTGGTGCGGTATGATTTTTATGCGATCTCAGTGGTTTGTACGATTGAAGGAAATTTAAAATGATTTATTGATTAAAAATTGATTTTGTATAACTATTTACAACTGAAAACATTCATATTCAAAATAAATATTATTAAATTATTATACTAACTATAATACTAACACACAAGTCAAATAGATTGAATCACTAAAAAAGTAAAAAAAAAAACAAGTTTGAGGACATATAAACTTAATACTGTTGTTCAAATAATGTATATTAAAATAATAATTTAAAATTAATTCTTAATATAATAATTATAATTTTAGATAGTCGAATACAATCATCAAAATATATAATTTATTATAGAATATAAAAACTTTTAAAAACAATCGAACATATAAAATATAATAGTAATAAATTTATATTATATAAATAATATAAATGAAACTGCAATGCGGTACTGTTTGAATCACACAACTAAACACTCAAATCGCAACCCACGTCGGCAAGCCGTTGTTTGTTAATTTTGAGTAATAGGACACTTTTGATAAATTTTTGTTATGTATATTTAATAATATATGATACATATATTATTTTAGTAAAATAAAAAAAATGTATTATTATAAATGGTCGGTTTTTCGGTTTGATTTTAAGGGTAATATCGTAATCATAATCGTAACCTAACCATTATATTTGTCCGGTTTGATTAGGATTTTTTTCAATTTTTTGGCAGAATTCTATTTTTAGTTTATTTTGCTCACCCCTAATATAAATATATACGAACCAACCAACAAATTATACCCACTATATAACGTATAAAACAGTGTTCAGGGAGGGTATAATATACACAGTGTTATCTTCGTTTAAAAAATGAAGAGAATGTTAACATAAAAGACCATCGATTTATGTGTGTACAAATATGTGTGTTATACATACAAAGTGATGAAGAAATTTAACTGATATGAATAAATATGTAAAAACTCAACATAAAAATAATTTGGTCATATAATTTGAATAACAAGCCTTCAATACATTGTTCTATGATTTTTTTTCACATTTGAACTTATATATATATATATATTGAATTTTTTTAACGAGTTAAGCCCTTTTAGTCAGATCAATTTATCGTTAAAGCATAATTAGTCGAGAGATTGAAAGCCCGAGATGCGTGAATTTAAAAAGAACAAACCCAAACTCATCATAATTGGAGTGCGGAGACTGATTCCGGTTGTAACGATACACCTATGAATTTCTCGATTCATGATGAGTGACGGCCGGTGTCTCACCCTCCCTCGCTCCAACAATTAAACGTGAGGTCGTCCCTATGTTTTATCATATCTATCCAATAAAAAAACATAGATACATTTTGTAATTATAAAGTTTGATCGAATAATTTTGATTTTACCACGAGAAAATACTTGTCTCTGGTGTACATATATGAATACACAAATCAAAACTTCACATATAAATTAAAGTATATACTATATATATTAAGGTTCACGAAATGGTACGGGGTTGAAATGAGGAATCGGGGTTAAGGTGGTATAGGGTTGAGATATCATTTTTAATATCCTGTGTTTGGTTAAGTGGCGGAATGAAAATATTTAATTGAAATATTATTATTTAATTAATTTAAAAAAATAATATAATTTTAATTTTATATTAAATATTTACATAGAATTATATATAAAATAAAAATTATATTTGATTCCCAATACCCATGTTTCATACACACCTCTCCATTAGAGTATCATAAACACATACTTTGGGGTTTCAGGTATGAGTTTAGTGGATAGAATTTCAGAACTATACATCATGTATGGGTTTGGAACGACCAAAACTCAAATCTAAAACGTGAAAAGGCTGAATCAAACAACCCCTAAATATTTTACATGTTACGCTAGGGTAATAAAATACTGTTGTTAACAGTCCGAGTAATTGGGTTAATTAACTACCCAATAATTATTCTCATCATTTACAAACCAAAACTCCAAAAGTAACAATTCCTTGTGCATCAGGGATCCTATTTTATGCGTATAATAAAGCAATTGATAAAGTTTATAAGCCTTGGTGTTCTTAATTTTGAATTCGATTTTCGTCACTCAAAATTATTTAAAAATCCAAAAAAAATCTATTTCTTTTGCCGAATACTTGTAAAAGGTTCTTGCTTCTTATATATATATCAATCACAATATCCTAAATTCGTATCTAGGTACTCCCTCCGTCCCTAAAAACGTTTCATATTTGTGTTGGACACGTTTGCCAATGCACACTTTTGATTGTTAATATCTTTAAATTCGTATTAGTATTAAATATAAAAATTTCACTGTATTAAAGTACTGATAAATACGAATACAACGAGATCACTATGTTTGATATTATAGATTAGACGTAAATTAGTAGTTAATCGCTTACCGTAAACAGGACTGAAAGTCAAAAGAGGAAATGTATATCGGGACATAGAGAGTATATATTTTCTCCGCCTGCAATTAAGCATCTCAATTATGCATGCTACTTGTGCAGGATAATAATGCACTACTCAACTAAACTCAAATCAAACTCAAGATCCAAGTCAAACTTGGAGCTGCAAATTCTTAAATCAGCGTCCGTCAGCTACCTAATTGATTTTTCCTTGTTTTGTGATGTTCCCCGACTTTTGTTTATACCCCCATGTGCACGTGCATGCGCCTCTGGCCCTGTTTATGTCACACATCTACTTGTAGGAGTAGATGCCATTCAAAATATATAAGGAATTGCAGGATAACGTAAGAAAAATGTTAGAGTTCCAATTTCGTTTAAGTTGTATAATCCGTAATTTTTCTAATAATGAGATGAAACGCCGTTTAAATACTCATGCGCTCACAAAATAAATGTGTGGTTCAAGTCAAGTCATGCAACAAAAATTTAAGGAACGGATTTGGTATTTTTGTGTTAACCGTTAAGAACAAGTCCAATACTAGATGTAAAATAACTATAGTCGTTGCTATAATTTGACATCAAAAAGTGTTTTTTTGTGTTATAATAGAAATTCAACTCCAATGTTAGTTGAATTTTGAAACCAAATAATTCCGAATTTAACTTATTTTTGTTTTTCCCTTCTATATCTTAATTAAAATTTACCAATATGCATGTCATTTATGGTTGCTTGATGATGTGGCATGGATGCATAAATACATCATTGATTTCAAATTTAGAACCAATGATGCATATATGCATATTTGCATCGAAGGATAGAACTCATTTGGAATTAAAATTTTTAGTATTTGGTTTCAAATTATGGAAATGACACAACTTATAACATTGCACTGGACTTGCTCTAATGATTGTGATATTATTGGAGCAGTAGTCAAATAATATTACTCCCTTCATCCCTAAAAACGTTTCCTGTTTATCTTGAACACGTTTGTCAATGCACAATTTTGATGATTAATATCTTTAATTTCGTATTAGTATTAAATATAAAAACTTCATTATATTAAAGTACTTATAAATACGAATCCAACGAGATCACTCATAACAATATTTGATTTTATAGATTAGATGTAAATTAACAGTCAATCACCTGCCATATCATAAATAGTGTAAAAAATTAAAACGGACCAACACACCATATTTTTTGGGACGGAGAGAGTAATTGCTTCTCATTGAAGTGCGGATTATCTTCCTCATTATAAGGAACCTGCAGAGATCTCAGCTGTATTCTTTAAACTAACAACTAGTACTCCTAACCAAGCTAGATACCCCGTCACATCGCAAGTCTCTCTCCTTCACTTTGTAGTTTGTACCACTTTCACATACATTTCTTTGATGATATGTCATTCTAAAAAAAGCTACTCCTACGAGGTTTTCGGGTGACAAATGTGCTCCTTAACACAAAATTAAATTTTTCTTGATAATTAGAATATTAAATTTTTGAATACATAGATATTTATGTAATATATACTCCTCTTGTTATGTTTTTAAATATTATTATTTTAATTAGAAAGAATTGTATTTTTCACCCCTTATATTTGGTCAAAAATCAATTTTGTATACTTGTTTTCATAAATTGCAGTTTGCATCCCCTACTTTGAAATCCGTTTCAATATGCACCCTTTTTGCCTAATTTTTTAGCCCAAATTGTTGTCTCCGACAATATATCTCATCTTTTTTCTTCAATAATAGATTATATATGTTGTTGAAGATAATAATTTGAGCAAAAAAATTGACAAAATTTGGTAAAAAGGTGCAACTTGAAGCGGATTTCAAAGTAGGGGGATGCAAACTGCAATTTATGAAAATAGGTATACAAAATTGATTTTTGGCCAAATATAAGGGTGCAAATTGCAATTCTCTTTTTCAACTATGCTTAAAACTCCTAAAACTATGTGTCAGAAAGTCAAATATAAATTATTTAAACGGTTTTTCTACTGTGCGTCAATGACACATGATAAGTGCAATAACTTATAATTTTAGACTAATTTTATTGATGAAGTTGGCGTGAATACGAAAACTCATAATTTTAGGCCAATTTCATTGGTGAAACTAATGTAAATGCGGAGGACCCATCATTATTATAAAAAATAAACCAATCAAAATATATCAAAATTATAAAATTCCGCTCCTATCTTATATCCATTTGCACATAATAAAAATTTAGTCATTCGAAAAGAGGGAGTAATATTTAGATCAGTGCTTGAATGTAAGCACTAATGCTACTGTCGGAAAGTAGTCCGTGCAAGGGAAATGAATGTGCAAGTAGAACTACGACGACAACCTAAAATCAGTAAATGCTGGAGAGAAACAAGGGGGAGTTTGACCAAAACATAGCTAGGCAAAACAATGGGGTGTTAGTAGTATGAGAAACAAGCTAGAATGGGCTTGATTGTGCCCAACAAGCGTGGGGCTCCTCCAGTCCTCGATCCTGTCATCTTACACCTAATTATCCCCCTGTTTCTTGCAAGAGTTTATTGGTTACACGAGCATTTGCCTCGTACTCAATCAGTTGACTCGGACAAGTACTTGGATGGTAATTAATAATCAATTTGTGTTTAAACAGGTGCTTAATCAAACCAAATCAAACATAATCAATATATTCTATTTAGGTCAGAGTCTGTGAAGGATAAATTGTGCGCGGACTATATCCCTACTTCAAAAATAAGGAGAATATTTTCGTAAAGACCTCGACTTAGTTCACCATAAATCATGTGGTAAAACTAAACAAAAATATGATTAAATAAATACATTTACAGAACAGAAGGCCTAGATAAATTTAAAAGGCTTCATGTTCCAAAATTGACGGATATGTTTGACCGACAGTAAATACGAATAATGTCGTGTTTCACACACTAAACTCGCAATGTCCCATCTACTCTAATTTTAAAGCAAGTACTTGAATGTTAAAAATGAGTATTAGGGAAATTGATCATTTTCATATTTTAAAGATGTAACATTTTCATATTTTAAAGATGTAATTGAGTAGGATGTATTTACAGGTTTTATTACCATTGATGTTATCTATGTCCCGCAACCTGTTGCTGAAATAAGTGGGCTATCATGCTTGATGGGTATGAGCGTTCTAACCGTCATTCAAACTTATTATGATACGTAAAAGCTGATTCGAATACCGGATTAACAACCAGAAAAGAAAGCTGCTGCTGATTAGGTAGTAATGCTTGATGCGACTATATGGGACTAATTCTTTAAAATAAAAATGATGCCCGCATGATATGAGAACACACAGACACAAGCATCTGTCTTGTGGACTGTGTCTCTATAACGTCAATTTGATCAGACACTGTTTTTTAAGCATCGAACATTTTTTATTCACATGCTGACATTTTACATCCCACTCGGAACTTTAAAGCATCATATAGTTAGGCGCAACATCACTGGATACAACTTCAAAAAATTACTCTATCTATTTACGACCATTATTGTAAAAATCGGGAATCAGGGAAGATCGGTCGAGTTACCGATTTAGAATTAATTGAAAATCGGGGATTAATCGGAAGGATTAATCGGGGTAAAAATCGGATGTATTATAATATTAAATTATATTTAATATTATTATGATTATATTAGTTATTTATTAACAAATATATATTTATTATATCATAATTTCTATAATTATTCATATATAAATTAATATAGTATTTTAATTTTAATAAATAATTATACATACTGCAATAAAGAAAAATTCGTAAAAATAAATCGGATTTCAAAGATCGAATCGGTCGGATACTTTATAAGGGATTAATCGAGGATTAATCGGGGATTTTTTTAAAAATCGGGGATTTTTAGAACACTGTTTACAACTATAAAATTGTTCTAATTTATATATTATTTTTTGTTTAATTAAATTCGTAACTAATAATTGTGCTCAAACAAATTAAATTTAATCAAATAATGGTCAATTATATTAATACCAACATATAAATTTTGTCTTCTACTCGAATTTCTATTGAGACATAACTTTTAACCCTTAAGCTAGAACAATGTTACGATATTGTATGGGGCAAAAATTTCGGACACGTCCTAAAACCCGATCAGAATTCGAGTACTGACTCGATTCGTAACCCGATTTACTGAGAGAATACCCGAAAATGAACCGAACACGACCTGCATAACCTGAAAATGACCCCAAATTTCCCGTTATTGAGAATTTCATTCATTCCCACTGAATTATTTGTTTTCATCTAATTTCAGGTAATTTGAACTTGACCCGAAATTGACCCGTTTACAAATATAAACACGACCCGAAACCTGAATTGTAGCCCCTACGATATTGTACCCTTTCTCCTTTCTCATCACTCTCATATAATTATGCTCAACCGAATAAACCTTAATTTCAAATATTAAAAACGAGAAGGTGAAAATTCGAACGAGTATGTTAAAACAGAACTGAAGGGCACTCTTCCTAATTCCACGTCTCTGGGCCAATGTTAAGTTCTGATAATCCTGGGAAAGAACAACTCCGAGCACAAACAAAAACAAGATTCATTCCCTTTCCGAAACAAAACAGCTCAGATACATGCTGCCATGCAACAAGTTATGCTCATTCCCTGATACCTTTGTATATATTGCAATTTGATATCCCTCCAAGAGCATCTCCAATAACGTTGATTATAATTAATTGGCTAAATTGGACTTCTAGGACAATATGTAAAATTTGTTAAACCAGTAAAACATTGTAATTCGATGATATTGGCTATATTGGTTAGCTATATTTTCAAAATAGTATTATATTAACATTTTATGTTGTTATAAATAGAATATATTACTTTAATATGGTAATAAATGATTAAAAATATTTTTACCGATTTCTTACAGGTCTGTAGTGGTTCAACAAGTATAGCTAACATTAAGAGGTTGACTATATTTATAAATAAGGGGAATGTATCATTGGAGATGGATTTTTTTTTAACATAATCTCTATATTTTTAATTTATAGCAAGTATTAATGATTTTTAGCTAAGGTTCCATATGGTTGGAGATGCTATAAGAACCTTTTTCGCCTGAGAAGGACGGTTGGAGTCGCTTCCACTTGTGAACAGCATACAACATTAGCGAGATATGGAGCAAATGTTGCAACACAATCAATGGCTGTATCGCTCATCATGCGCTGAACTGCATTAGAATTTAGCAAGCATTGTACTGCAAAACCAAAAATAGGACGTAGTGTGGGACTAACTGAGACGTATTACAAGACTGAAACAAACCTGATAAGTTTGGGACACTGTAATTAGTAAATGCTTCCAATGGAGAAGGAGCTTAAAAAGGAAGAAATGGCTGAGGAATAACAGGATCCAAACAGGACTGTGCACTGCACCAATATCAGGAGAAAGTGTTGTGACCCGTGAAAGCGCAACATGTCCACAGGTTGATCCCTAGTTTCGACCTCAACCTAATTGAAAATAACAATTTTGTTGAACACTGATATTCACTACACTACAACAAATCTGGACATTTACGGTTGTGCCAACAGAATGGTTCATATGCCTAATCTCAGTAAAGGCTGGACCATAATTAAACATGACCATAATTTTGCTCTTCTTGGTCTACTGGAATTGTAGCCATAAATTAAGAGAAATTTGATGATAACATAACACCCTAAAAATACAGATTGAAAATAGTAGATAAAACTGATAAGTGCTACAAGTTTTATTGAAAATTGAACGAAGCAAAGTATACAAAGAAGTTGCTCACAATCATTATCAAGGTGCTCTTCTAGTCTGAGCACATATATCTATTTCTTTGATTGTCTGGATTTCTTCCCAAGACTCCTATTGTTCTCTTCTATCTGATTTTGGAGTTGTCTGTGGAACACAAGTTCAGAGAGATCTAGCATTTCTTGCATTTCCAATAGAGTCTCATTGCTAGAGATACTCAACTGGTATTCCATAATTAAACATGACCATAATTATGCTCTTCTTGGTCTGTCAAATGAAATGAGCTGCTAAAATAATTCATATAATAAAAAGAAGGTTAAGGAGTATATAAATACCATTCACTTATTAGGATAATTTAAAAATTCTTGATAATATCCTAGATATTATTTTTTATTTATGATATCAAATAAATATGATATAGATTCTATTTATAATAATATGCACGATCTTTGAGATTTTATAAATTTCAAACAGTTTCTTATTAAATATTCTGTGTCATTATTTTATTTTTGCATATTTCAGTACTATATATTTAAATCTGAAAAATACTTTCAATTATATCCGGAAAATATTCAGTAAAAATCCGATTTGAAAAAAGCCTACCTCGGTTCAATCCAACCCCAACCCTTAACGGGCCACATGTTTTTCGCAAAAATCTAGCTCGGTTCGATCTGGTAAAACCCGAATTAAGTACGATCCGGATTTAGGTTAGATCTGGAGAAAAACTGGACCCAATAAAAGTACGGATTTTATGGTGATTTTTAATCAATATTCGAATAAGACTTTGGAAAAATTATTTGTTATCCAAACTTATGTTATAACTGAATATATTTTCGAATAAAAATCCTAAATTTCTAATAAACTCTATAGAGAATTAATATTTACACTTTTTTTACTTGTACGTGAACACTTTTTGTTAATATAAAAATCGAATTAACACGATGTAAATTTAAATTCTAAACTATTCACCGACATAATATGAATAATTCATTTTAAATTCTAATCAAAAGTGTGTATGTATAAATAAAAGTCTAAGTTGCACATATAATCCAAAAATATACGGAAAATCGCAAGTATATTATTACTAGAAAAATTAAAATTATTAATATTAAAATATTTGAAATATTCGCTGGTCCGCCTCTATCCGGTCCGATCCGCGGGTCTAGTTATTTTAAAAGAAATCCGTCCTGACCCGAATTTTTGAAAAAAAAACTTTGGCCAAGTTTTAAAATTCCGAATTTTTCAAAGCCCTTTTTGATCCGATTAAGTTCCCCGAATTTTGAAATTATTTCAAAATATGAGAACTCATGTTTTCTAAAAATATGTTGACCATCATCGTTCTTCTTAGAGATTACATGATTATGTAATATATTTGTTTTATATTTACATCATGTTAATGATTCTGCTCTTGGATGCAAATCTTTTAAAAAATATAATTATTCAGATTATATATCTTTAACAGGGGATGGCGCACTTAATCATACGGAGAAGAATTAAGATTTAATTGCATGAAAATGGCCTGAGTTATAATTGTTTTGCATAAAAATGGCCGACCTATAATAATAGGCACCCGTATGACTTATATATAATTTTTTTGTCACCCGATTGCATTCCGTTAGTTACTTTTAACAGACGTTAGGATTTTTTTTAATTAAAGATATAATTACATGAAAATGTTCTGAATTATAATTTTTTTGCACAAAAATGATCTATCAAACAATTAAAAATTAAAGAGTGTTTACAAATTAAATCAATTACGAAATTAAAAACTAAACTAGCGGCGAAGATGGAGACGAGAAAGATGAAGATTAAGGCGTTAAATTTAATATACTTCTGAACTACTTTCCGTTTTGGCTCTGTCCTAATAATATAGATTAAGGTATTGTTTTTCGTCTTGGCTATGTCTTGGAAATTTATATTAAGGTGTGATTCTGTAGTTATACAAAAGGAAAGTCGTTTACCTTTATAAAAAAAATAAGTTTTTTTTTCTGCTAATTTGTAGCTGCTATTTAATTTTTAATTCCGTGATTGATTTATTTTATAAATGCTCTTTGATTTTTAATTTCTTGATTGATCATTTTTGTGCAAAAAATATTATAATTAGGCCATCTTCGTGCAATTACATCTTTAATTTATGAAAACCCTAACGTCCGTTAAAGATACCTAACGGAATGTAATCGGGTGCTAAAAAAATTATACATGAGTCATACGGGTGCCTATTATTATATGTTAGCCATTTTTGTGTAAAAAAATTATAACTCATACCATCTTCATACAATTAAGTCAAGAATTAAAGTTTGCTTGTCGGCTGTTTTCAGGCCAAAACTGAGTCATCTTTCTTAATTTGGTCAAATTAGAGAACTTGACAAAAATTACTTTTTATGTAAACTTTGTGATAAGTATATCATTTTTAAAAATTTTGACCAAAAATATTAATCTAATACACATTTTTAAGTGAAGTATTACTAATACCCAATTTATTTATGTAAAAATGTTTTCAAAAAAAGAAAAGTATAAACTAATTTTAGATACGCATTCCACTGATGCGTATCACATATTCAACAAAGTTTTGTGCATGCGTATCTTTTGTTCTGTTTATTCTTTTTATAATTTTTTTTCGTTTTATTCATAATGCCCATTTTCTCAAATGCATAATAATATTACCCATTTTTCAAATGCGTATTAGACGGATATTTTTGATCATATTTTTTAAAAAGTGAAAGAGTCGGTCTTGAAAAGAGAATTATTTTGTTACATTTTAAAAAAATTGGCCATAGCCCGTCAAATTACCCATGCTTAATGTGTAAAATCTGGTTAGGTTAGACCAGAGGCCCAAATAGAAAAACCCAAGAAGACACTTTGGTCCAGTTATTACGATTTTAGAATGCACTAAGAAAAAGGCCCACAATATAACATCATAGGAGGAAGCCCATTTGAGACTCACCGTAAATGAATTACTATTAACTCATAAATTTCTCTCTTTAGAGAGGCATAGAATAATTTTTGGAAGACACCCTCGTAATTTCAAATTTGTATACAAATACTTACATGCATTTTTAAATATTTTAATGCTAAAAAATCGTTAAAATTTATGAAGATATTAAGTCTGACTAAAAAAAGACAATAAAAGAATTTGCTAGAGATACAAAGTTCAATATATCTAATACTCCGCCAATCTTATATTATATGTGTTGTTTTGACTTTTATGTAGTAAAATTGACTAACTTTTGACTGATAATTAAGAATAATATATATATTATTTTAAAAAACTGAAAAATATATTTTAAAGAAAATTAGATATGTTTTGTCATGATGTAAGTTTTTAAATTTATTTAATAATAAATTAAGTATAATTTGCGGTCAAAATTCGATAAAAATGGCTATAGACTAATCATGACACATAATAAGAGTACCAACATAACAACTGAAAACTCGAAACACTAGTCATTAAAATTAATAATTAGCAGCTCAATTTAAAAACTAAAACCTCGAAATTAATATCCTAATATAAAACCAACCATGCATCTCGGATCCGGGTCAAGTACTAGTTAATCAGGCCAGTTCATCTGGAATGAGGTGGCAAACTTGAAGAGTCACTCAGTGGATGTTGTGGAGACTCATGCCTTTGGAAAAGTTCTCGAGCCAGATCCTGAAAATCACCACCACCACCACTTACAACCGGTAACATATCAACATTAGCTCTAATGCCACCGCTCCCGAATTGTCGAGGATCAAGTACTGCAGGCCTTGGAGGTTGCTCTATTGTCAAAGGCTGTGGCATCATTGGATCAAAGAGAGAGGACAAGTCATAACTTGCTGGCATGCATGAGGCCGAAGGGAGATCGGAGATCGATAAAGGAAGGCCTCCTAGAAGCTGCTGTGGTGCCGGAGCTGGTGGAGGAATTGGAACCTCTAGTGTGGAGAGATGGGCTTGTAAGTATGTGAGTTCTCCTTGTAGGTTCATCACCTGAAGTTACCACAATGACATGCATTCCATTAGCCAAGACAAGTCCAGTCAAAACTCCAAATTTTCACCCAAAACACATTGATTGAGCTTGTCTCGTTTTCCTCTTACGGAAAATCAGGAGTTCGACTAACTTGTACGTATGTGATTAATTATTAAAAGAAAAAAAATCAAGATTTTCCGGTTTAATGACTTTAGTGATGTATCACTATAGGCATTTGATCAGACTAGCTAACAAATATATTGCAATATTTAAATATTTATGGAAAATATACATATCAAGAAATCATTATCATTTGCAGTTTTTATTATTAAAATTAGTTATTAATTACTAAGTATATAAATAAGTAGGTTAATTACGTAATGAAATCACTTCTATTAAAATGTCATCTACATTTATCAAGAAAATGTCATATAGCAATAGCTCTATACTTGTGTTTGTAGAAACCTCCTTTAATTTTAGCGTAGAAGCAAAAAAAATTGCCAAGTTTGTACGATACAACTAATTTTATTATATCAAAAGCATGAATTTTATATGAAGCTTTAATTCCATTCGATTGATTAGATTATTAGATTATGAATGTACTATATATACTGTGAAACTTGCTAACCTACTATTTCGTTGTGTGCGTTCTTACAATGTTGTCAATGTGTCATGTACAGTGATCAATTTACATATTCTAGAAGAGTTCTAGAACCCTTAATTTAGTGAAAATAGATTTGAAATGAAAATGTTAATTTCAAAATAAAACTACTCTACTTATATCCACAAGTATCATTTAACAAAATTATTTTTCAACTAATGATGTTTACAGGCCAGCCTACTTAAATACGAACGTTTTGTTGAAATCGAACCTAACACCTTGAGGTCATTTAAGAATTTTTAAATGGTAATAATATGTTCGGGACGGCCGACTTAAATAGTTAAAATCGAAGTTGGAAACTTGAGGTCATTTAAGATTTTTTTAAATAAAAATGTGTTCGGGCCGGTCTACTTAAATCCGAACATTTACTTGAAATTGAATTTAGAACCTTGAGATAATAAATCTCGAAAGTTTCGGTCTCAACCAGCTAAGCTAGCAGGGTTAACAACTTAACATACGTGCATCCATTCCTGTTCATGTTTATAACTTTATATACACACATAAATATAGTATGTAAAAGGTGAAGAGTCATGTAGTAGAACTAGCAGACCGACCAGTTCCCTAATAAGAGCAAATTAAAAAACTGAGAAAGACTAAAGAATTATGGAAAGTAGAACTGTAGATCCAGTAGTATTATAGTATACACCTGACTATAGTACATTATAAGTCATAACTTAATCAATCAACCAAAATATGATTCTAGATTTCAGCAATCCATCATACTGTTCCTCCATTGCAACTTCATCATCTTCTACACTTCTTTTCATACTGTTCTTAAATCAACTGCTAGTCAATGTGGAGTACTCTTATTATCTTCTGCTACTCTCTTTTTATATAAAAAGTTCCATTAACGTGTCCTCACCAGAAGCTTAAGTATATGTATAACAGTATAAGAGAATTTAGATTACTTAATTTGTGCTCATGATGTGTGATTGTTTGTATTTATCTATGCACACATGTGTCTTAAGAACCCTAAATTCAGGATTCTTATGAGAGAAGGTAATAAACTTTGTAACTGAACTAAATTGTTTCATCCAATATGACGTTCATCTATGGATGTGTTAAAATATGTGACCAAACTAAAATGTTTCATCCAATATAACGTTTCTGTGTAGTGTTAAAAATGTAACCGAACTAAAATGTTTCATTCAATAAAACGTTCATCTGCTTATGCGTTAAAAATGTAACTGAACTAAAACGTTCTATCCAATACGTAACTGAACTAAAACGTTATATCCAATATAACGTTCAATGTTTTATCTGATCTAACTTTCATCCTTACACGTTTTATAATTATATAACCGATGTAAAATGTTTTGTCTAATGTAACGTTCATCTATAAATGCGTTAAAAACTTAAACGATCACATAAACAGAAAAAGTAAAAAAAATGGGTAAAAAATTGTGAACAGTAATTAGTAACTCGGAAATCATGATGATCACCTAAAGTTGTCTATGGCTAGATGAAGAAAAATTTACTATGAAGCTCAAATGATTAAGAAATTTGTGTTTAATTCAGTTAAGGTAGAATTATATGCACCTGCTGTTGAAGAGCAAAGATGTGAGCAACACAACCATAAACCGGGTCTCTGAGCCGAGCTTGAGCCTCATAACATATAGTAACAACAGCGTCGAGCCGCTTGTGAACCGGAATGTGAAGCAGGAGCTTGGAAACATTACTAGCTCCAAACACTTTATGCACTGCTGCAAAATGAGCTGCTCCTTGCTCCGAATCGAAATACGGAGCAAAAATACAGCCGGCTACACACTTCCTCCTTAAAAATTTGCAGGCTCCACACGGTCCACCACCGCCACTACTACTACTACCACCACTACCACTACTACTTCCACCACCACCGGGTCCTGATCCGCTGGTGGTGGCACGACTAGGGCTTGTCGTATTCATTTACGACAATTTTTTCTATATATAAAAATAGGAAAGCTAACTAGCTAGGTTATAAACTTGGACATGATTAGCTAGGGTTTGCAGGGCTGTTTAATTAATTTGGTTTAGAGAGATTCAGAGAGGAGAAACTAGAAAGGAGACTTAGGGTTTGGTGAAATTAATGTTGGAGTTGAATAGGCTATATATATATATGTGATGAAAAGTTTGGGGGAGATTATAAGAAGCTAAATGAAGACTTTAAAGCCACGCGATGAAGCAAACACGATTTAGCTGTTTGCGTGAAGCAAACATGCGATGAGCCAACAGCTTTGCAATTTGTCTTTCCTCTTCTCGTGAATATGCGTAACAAATCTCATGTTTTTTCCTCTCTTTTTTAGCTATAATTGCTCTTTCTCTTTACATACCCTCCGTTCCTCCCAAATATTTACATTTGGGTTAGGCACGAAATTTAAGAAAAATGATAATGTAGTGGGGAAAAGTTAAAAAAGTGAGTAAAGTAGTGAGAGCTATTAATATTATATGTATAAAGTGGGTATAGTGGAGAGAAGCAGTGGATGTAGTTATTTTAAAAATTATAAAAACTTTACTATTTTTAGAAAATTTTGAAATGTAAACAATTGGAAGGGACATCCCAAAATGAAAAGTGTAAACAAATGGGATGGACAGAGGGAGTAACAGATATGGCCGGAAGAAAATGAGTGGATATACAGATTATAATTATTTTTTAAAATAAATTGAATTTATATACTCATTTTCTTCTTGAGATATTTTCAAACTAGTTCAAATTTGAAGTAACAAAAAATTTAGTTTGATAATATTTTAATTAGAAGACTTTAGGCCGATTTTAAAATAATTCTCATATTTTGATTATGCATGTATAAAATGGCTAAAAACTGTATTCGTTAAATCTTGTTAATTATACTTTACGCCGACTTTAAAATAATTACCATGTTTTTGGATTGAATCTTAATGATAAATGCATATTTCGAACGATAAAAATGTGACTGGATAAAATTTGAGATAATTATAAAAATATCCCATTTAACGTTTCACATTAGGCAAGATAAACATGATAAAATGCGTATAAGTCTTGATACGACTTACAAAATGACGCAATACTGGACAGACACGACTGATGAAATAGCGTAATAGATATTTTAGTAAATAAAATATCGAATTAGAGAAATATTTTGGGCCAATTTATTAAAATTGGGTGGGCAAGGCAGGGCCATGCACCTTGATTTTAGTCCATTTGGCCATCACCCATTAAATTTCGTAACATAAATTTGTAAAGAATTAAAAAAATATGCCCATCACACCGTTTTATTCTCCTTTTCCTGTTAATTAATAATTCGAGCTTCAACTTTTATAGACTCACTTCAATATGGAAACACATATAATATTTTCTTTGACTAAAAAATTAAATTAAATGCGATTATATATTAATCACATGATCTTCTTAATAAAATCTTTTCCTTATATTATTACATTTTCGGTAAGATAAAAATGTTTCTGAGATTATTTTAGAAAATTTTCCTAAAGTGTATTTTAATATAAAATATTAAGGATATTTTTGTACATATATATAATATGGTGTAATTACTATAATACTTGTATATTAATATGGGTTTTTTTATACTCTGGGGAATGCATTTGGGTTAAACTCGGGAACATAAATCTCTTTCAATAAATGATTACAATAACTTTTAATATATATATATATATAAAGTATTAAATTATTAAACAATAATCTCAAATTTTCTACCGGATCTTCACATTTCTACGAAAATAAGTACATTTTTATTTACATTTTCAGTTAATAATTTATAAATTACTTATAAATATTACAAATACGACAAATTAAGAAATGTACCGCTTCATTCTAGTTAAAATTAATTTCATATTCATCACTTTCCTCAATAAATTTTGTTTTTATCTTTACAATTTGCGCGCACCCTGAAAATAAAAACATTGCAAGGATTAATTCCATATTCATCACTTTCCTCAATAAATTTTGTTTTTGTCTTTACAATTTGCGCGCACCCTGAAAATAAAAACATTGCAAGGATTAAATTTTAAGGATGATAAAGAAAATGTTGCAAGTTCATTAAAAAGAACAAAGGAAAAAAAGGCTTATTTTAATGTAAATGACAAAGAAGAAACGTGTCGACGGGACTGGGGTGCGTGTTTTAAGCTGCGTAGAGGCCAAAAGACGCTAAACTCTCTCTTTCAAACTTAATTTTCCATCCCACCAGCTTTTTTCTTCTTTTGTATAATAAATACAAAACTAAACGGCCCTTCTTGTAACCTCAGCTACAATGACATTTAACGCACGCATGGGCACATTAATTACACTACTAATCACATTTTACCAACTACAACAGTACTGAAATAAACATGACATGTATACATGTTAGGGTCTTGATCTAGAGTCCGGATGATTTGTGCCGGCAAAACGAGAGTATCTATTGGAGTAAAAATTCATGGATCAGAAAAATTATCATTTCATAAAGATGATCAAACATGATATGAACACGTGTTAGGGTCTTAAGGCCGGATGATTTGTGCTGGCAAAACGAGAGTAACTATTGAAGTAAAAATTCACATGATCGAAAAAATTATCATTTCATAAAGATGATTGTATTATAAAAATGTTTACTGATAGGAAGATCGAGGTTTTTTTTTGTTACTTTATATATTTTCACTTTATAGAGTAATATTAAAGAGGTTTTTTTTTTACTATATTACATAAAAAGGGTATAATCAATTCAAGACCACTCTACGCTGTGCCAGACTCGTAAAGGAGTCGGGGTCCATCCCAATTCACTAAGTCAATCTCTCAATTAGGGTTGAACTCTCTCTAGGATGAGTCGGGCTCGTAGGAGGAGTCGGGATTTAACCCAATCTAGTAACAAGTTAATCCTACAGCTCATTATGAAAGAACATGTGGAACAAAAGTTTAGGCACGTGAAAATGACAGCTATCAATAATCAATAATTTGGAAAAGACACGCGCTAATATACCCTTGACACATTCCAATGCGGTCTCTGCCTATAAACATGTAAGGAATCCATTTAAGTCAGGCTTCCTACGCCCCTGCAACGTACGACCTGATCGAAAGATTTCAACCCCTAAACTATATCTTTGGGTTGTAAATTTCGTAAGGAAAAAGGATTTATGAGTTACTCTCTCCAACACATTCACACACAGCCACCTTGCATTTCGATTTTTATCATCCAAAAGCGAATTTTAACTCTCACACCGGAGACAGCATCGAGACTCAAACTCATTCAGGTATTGGTTTACGGGCACCCAACGACAGCTACACCGCAACGACGTCGAAAGCCCCAGAGCGTGAATTGGAGTTATCAAATATTATTTAATTAATTATGAAAAAGTTATATTTACTTGACCAGTTTAAATAATTTAATCTATGATATTTTGAAATGACATATATTTATAGAATTAAAATGGAATCTAATGAACACTAACCTCTGATTGTATGAATTTTGTATTGTGTGTCCACGTGCACATGATAAGCGCGTAAAGTTAAAAGTTTATGTCATTTTGATTGGCATAATTTTTTGAATACATGAGGGTTCACCATTATAATAAAAAAGAAAACAATCAATATGTATTAAAATTCTAATTTTTCACGTTTATAATATGCATGCGAGCACATAATAAAAAATTCGTAATTGTATTTGAGGGACGAGGATTATTAAAATCAAATTACGAAAGTTTTGAATAAATACATCTTTAAGTAGGTCTCCGTCAAACAACAATAATCTATGATCCGTCTAAAATTAAAATTTTAAAAATAGTAAATAAAACTATTGAAAGTGATCTGTAATTCAATTTTTTTCTTACACAAATTTTATAAAACTCTTCACATTAAGTTCACTAAAAAGTCCTCTCAAAAGTCAAAGTGAGAATCGGTGTTCAAAGCACAAGGCAAAGCGTTATATCTCGCCATCCAATGAACCACTGACACTTGTCAATGAGTATGACTTAAATGTAACTGCCGGGGAACATATGACCTCGGATATAATTTAAGAATTTGTACATAAAATAAATAAACTAAAACAACTGTAGAACAAAGAAAGAAAAAAAAGGAATAGAAGTATCCGTAACACTTCGTAACGGCGCAATCACCGCGCCGTCCGCTTCTTGTCCAATGCGTGTGGTGACAGAGAAGTTCGTCCGGTCCCACATTGACTGCCAGGTGTCGACATTGTAGACCCCCTTGCTGACCTTGCTATACAGTGTACTTGATTTTGTATTTATCATCCGTGTGCCCTAAATTATAATTGGAATATATAAAATTATACAATTTTACATTTTTTTTAAAAAAGTTGATTTTCGTCAAATTATATTGTTGCCTCTTAAATTAGGCTACTTATGTAAATAAATTGGAGTTTACCGCCATTTTGAGAATAGAGTCAATAAAAATTAATTTTTTTAGGGCCTTTTTGAAAAATATTCAAATTTAAAAATATTTTTGCAGAAATATTGTTATTTTTTTAAAAAAATTGCAAAAATACCTCTTTATTTGAAAAATACTAATTTTCAGTTTTTTTTTGCAAAGAGACGATTTTTAGCAACTGTAATCAACTGGATGCAATATTCGACGAGTTTTTGCGATTACATGCAACCTCATGCAACTAGAGCTGACAATTCGTTCGTTTCGTCGTGTCATGTACTTTCGCGTTTCGTGTCATGAATGTCTAACCCAAATCTGAACCGTTAAAGATTTCTTTCGTTTCGTGTTCGTGTACCTTCATTTCGTGTATATTTCGTGTCGTGTTTCGTGTAATTTAAAATTAATAATAAAAATAAAGATAAATAAAATATATATTTAAATATTAAGTTTTTACTAGTGGAGTCATAGGTCAATAAGTCATAAAGACTCAAGTGCAGTCAAGTCTTATAAAATTTAAATTTGAATATATTTTGTATCTATATTCTGTAAATATTATATGTAAAATATTATTGTAAGATATATGTATTCATATAATTTTGATAAATTTATTTAAATATTTTTTTATTTCGTGTACTTTCGTTTCGTGTCGTGTACCCAAGTGTAAACTCAAAACCGACACTAAATTTATCGTGTATTTTCGTGTTCGTGTACAAAAAATGTCAAACCAAACCCGTTATTTTCGTGTCATTTTCGTATCGTGTACGAAATTGACGGCTCTACATGCAACCTCGAATACAACCAAAAAAAACTCAATTCAACTAGTTGGATATCCACTTGATTTTGGTTGATTCCGTATTTTTGAAAAAAATTAGAAAATAATAAAATCATCAAAAAACTTAGAGAAGTTCGTATTTTTGGTAATTTATCTTTTTTTATTGCTTAATACTCATACATTTACCCTATTTTTTGATAAATTTCGAACTCCAAATATCCTGTAGAGAACAGGTTTGTGCATTAAATTTCTTACAAATTTGATGTATTTGAATGAATTAAATAAAAAAAGAATAAAAGGAAGGATTTCAGGGAGTAATGTCTCGGTCAAGAAACAAGCAGACCCAACATGTTGTATCAACTGCTGACATTTTCAACTATTATTAAACAAATCACATGTCCATGGAGTACTACTAGTTTTGTAGCACTATAAACAACTGCCTAGCTCTCAACTTTTCAAACATCGGAAAACTCATTCTTTTACATTCTTTTTACTTTAATTTAAATATTAACAACAAATAAAAAAGACTCAACTTTTTACGAAATAAATAAAATAGTGAGAGAAGTACAGAATGTTGTAATAATAAATGAATTATTCACTATGTAGGTATTAGCTTATTAAAAAGTTGTTCAAGAATGATACTGAAGTCAAACTCAATTAATAAGTGAATTAAAAGTGGTAAATAGGTGAATACTTATAAATTATGTAAGTGTTTGGTTAATTTTATTTATAAGCCCGAATTTTTTTAACTTAAATAAACTAAAATAAATAATTTTTAAATATTATTATCTTAATTCATGACTTTCAAATTAACTTAACATTTAAAAACATATATTTAAAAACTAAAATTAATAAAAAAGTGAAAGATCAAAATAAGTTGAGAAAAAATATGTCATTACTAACATTCAACTTAAATTCGATTTATAAGTTGGGTGGACAAATAATCTTACGGCGGGCTTATAAGTTACAAGTAAGTTATAAGCTCGTACACAAACAGGGAGGGTAAAATTATATTTATACTTAATTATGTAATAATTACTTAGTTTAACAAGTTATTATAATGGTCAGGGATTAGATTTAGAAAGTAGTGAAGGACTGTAGTTAGGACTTAAAATAGGAGTTAGGACCAAGCTGGTTTAGTCAACTCAACTAAAACATACACTAGTATCAAGTGAAGTTGAACATTTAATTTTCTTTACAATATAAAACTGCCTTGTTTTGTTTCGTGGACCTGAATGAATATTTTTTTTACAATGTTGGCCCAAAAATACAATTGCCCTGTTTGTTTTTTATTGATTCAACTCTTAAAGAATAATAGTCTGGGCTTTGAATATAATTCTATACCTGGCTCCTAGCTCAAAGCCCATACTCCAATCACACTAACAGTCTAACAGTAAGTGAAAAATTGAAACCACAACTTTGTCCTTGAACAATTGCTAATATTCGAGTAATATTCGAGGTCTTGTTTCATCTCTGGGAGAGGTTAAGGTTCGATTCATCAGGTTTGCGCGGTTTAATTGTAGAAAAATAAATTTTTCTATAAAGTTTATGAAATTCCAACAAAATAATCTTCATTCGAGTTAATTTTTTATTACCTCGTCTCTCTCATTTATTTACAGTTTTTTTTCACATGACATGCATTTTAAGGCAACTATAAAGTATATCTCCGTAATTTATTTTTGAATTTTTCTTTTTTTGTATAAAAATTTAAATATTATATTTTTATTTAGAAGAAAAAAAAAATTAAAAAAAAATTATGCAACCACAAAGAGTATTAAAGTGCCTACTGACTCCAATATAAAGAATTGAGGGGGACCGAGAAGGAGTAATTTTTATTCTCTGGGATATCTAAGTTTTTCTTTTACTCATAATATGAATTTTTAGTCACGGATCTATTATTAAAAGGTTTAATATGAACTAGACTAGATGTTATATCAATGCAGTCTGAACATGAAACAAACCTTGTACAGTCCTTAACATAACAAAACATATATACAGTATATTTTCTAACTAAGCCGGCACATATTTAAGTTTATAAACTCCACTTGTCAATGCTTTTTTTTGTTAGAAATTTGACTCCTCAGCCCATTTCACAAGGGTTTAATTAGCTGTCGGACCAACTAGTAGGAACTGCCAAGACCTAATTAATTAGTTAGTTGTTGATTAATAAAATGTAAACAATTTTAAAGTATTTAAAAACTTACAATTTGAGATGTACAATGTGTCAACTTCATGCTGATTAGGTATGAATCATAAACACAATTTAATTAATCACCCATTAAGTATGAAAATTCATGTACATCTGAATCATTAATACAAGTTTTCTGTAGTTGTAAAATAATACTCATGTAAAAGATCAAGAACTTTCCTGTTGCTATAAAGGACTTACTTCAGCTTGAACAAGTGTACATTAACCTGCATGTCAACATCAACTAAATAAAATGAAATATTTTATATAGTTATCTAAATCTTTCAATTAACATTTCCAAGACTTTCTATGAAATTTCAAAGAAATTCTCCAATTAAAGGCACCATTGACTATAAATATAGAGGCTTACAAGAGCCATAATCCTTTATACTAAGCCAAAGAATTCTCATTGTTTTATTTCTAGCATGAAGATGATTAATGTGCCTAAACTTCTTATACTTTTGTTATATCTTTTAGTTCACAGAATCCTCTTTCCTTTCTCTCTGTCTCTCTCTTTTCATCAACAACAAAGCCTTCTTGTTTCTAAGCTTGCCTCCTTGCTCAAATCTTATAACAAACTTGTTGTTTTTTTCGCATTTAATTTCCTACTCGTGACTATATTTTTAGGATACTCTAAGTCATCTGTAGAAGAGTTTGATTTCATCTCTCTCATTGATGATCCTTCGGAATCTTCAGCATTATATGATGAAGGTAAGGTGAAAAATGAAGACTCCACGGATAAAAGTAGTGATTTCGTTCTTCGTGTGAATTATATAGAATGGATAGATAAATTAGCAGAAGATGAAAACTATGATAGTGTAATTAGTGATGTAGATAGTGATGATTTTCATGGATATGATGGTTATGATGAAGAAAACGATATAGATTATGGTAGTGATGATGATGATGATTATGGTGAATATGAAAAAGATGACGACTTAAAGAGCCGAATCGAAGAGTTCATTGCCAAGAACAATCGGAAATGGAAGGAAGAGCATTTTAGTGACAAGCTTGCTCTCGTCAAAGTTGATGATCATCTGCAGTTATCTGATATTTCTGTCAATCTTTAAGACACAGTTTTTTTTGTGTGAAAAATTAATACGGTAATATGTTATTTAAAGTTACCGATTATCCTAAAACCTCGAAGCATAGTGGATCCAGAAACAGACTTTTTAGACTGAAGTGCTTGGGATGAACCAGAATACTGTCTTCCCTCGTGTAGTGATCACAGATAGTTACATGTACATATAGACATGTTTATATTTGTAAATATTTACAAGTCACATTTAAATAAAGAATTATATACAGTCTACTTGTGTATAGTTTTACATATAGCTATGTCAATCTCAACTTACTTCCTATTATATTTGCATGTTATATTTAAAAGAAGTTGTATGTATGCAGTTATAAGGATCAGGTTCAGATCAAATAATTGTTGGAACATATTTTCGATGTGAATATATGATCTCATACCTTAAAACAATATCGATGTACGGGTGTACTAATTGATTTAGAATTGAGCACGGTTGGATAGCTCAAGTGGTAAAGGGCTTATCCTCTGTCGTCCCAGATCCTGGGTTCGATCCTGGCTCACCCCGAGAATTTCTGAGAACAGATACTCATTTGTAAGGCTATAAGCCAAAATTAGGCAAAAAAAAAATTGATTTAGAATTTAATTACCATCTCAAGATCATAAGTTCGAATTCACTAAGATACACGAAAGTAAGTGTATTGTCATGCTCGTTAAATACAGGATTAGTTGAGCTGCGCGAATTCGAAAACTGACCCTTATATTGGATTAACAAAAAATATTAATGTATCATATACCACTAATTATCGTTTATTGTAAACTATACACCATTATAACTTTATAATGCATGTAGCTCTTATTACAAATATGTACATTGAGGCCAGGTTTCTGGTTTATCAAATTTGGGACTAAAATATTTAATAATCACTAATTGTCCCCATGAATTAAATGTATTCAAGATAAATTATGTGTACAATGATAATTAACCCTATATTTAAGATAAATTATATATATATATATATATATATATATATATATTCTCCAGCCATGGTTGGAGGGGATACAGCTGTCACAATGCTTCGGTAGTACTCACCTGTCGCAATGAAACATTGTCGATGCCTGCAATGAAATATTACGGATGATGTATCACAACCAAGTTGGTTGGGGATAATTTGTCATTTTATATATATTTTCTAGCTCAATCTGATATTCAACCCAGGGAGGGTGTGTCATGTGTGTACATGATTTTCTAACAAATAATTTCCACCTCAAGTTGCAATTCTCAATATGCTGATTGACCAACTTGGTTTAGTTTCAAATTGTATTTTATGGATGATCAGTGTGTTGTTTTTTATTTGACATGAAGATCAGTGTGTTGTTGAGGGGTCTAATTTGTGAGATCAACAATAAAGAAAGATGAGAACTAAGATCCTTGAGCATGTCGTATAGATTCTATATTATTATTAGTGCGAGACCAAGTCTCTATTTAATTTGCCTGGATATTTAATTTATTAGGTGTTGAATAGAGAATATAAGTGATGTCAATGATGAGATCAGTTGCTAGGTTAGCAAACAACTTTGACAGGTCATCGGGATATTATTTTATACTAGCCTATTAATTATAATATTTGTAATTTTATTATTTAATATTTTTATAAAAAATAAAAAAATAATAATTATATATTTTTTAGATTAATGAAGTTCAAATATTTATGTATATTTTATATTATTGAAACATTCAAAATTTAGATATTTAACGGTGGTGTATGGGGATGATTTGACATTTTTTTATTTTTTTTTTCACTTATTAATTATTTTGTTAAATTATATATAATTTGAATTATTAAAATTAATTTTGGAAGTTTTTGGTCGTTTAAAGAGGTGAAAAAGGAGTTGAGTGTGATTAAAATTTAATTTGAAAAACAATTCATAGATTTTGTATTTATATTTCACTACAACAAAACTGGCCATTTACGACGGAAAAAATGTGCGCCTTATATTTTACGACGATAAATTCCGTCATAAGTAGATTTATTATTTTATTGGGTGTGTGGGCCCCGACTTCCTAACTTTCGACGCAATTTTATCTTGTGACGAAAAACGAACTTACTACTCGACCAAAAATGACGATTTTTTTCGTCGTAAATAGCTCAATTACGACGATTTCAGTTCAAAAAAACCGTCGTAAATGACCAGATTTCTTGTAGTGTTAGATACATTGTTTAATTTTTTTTAATTTAACTTATATTTATTTAAACTTTGTTTTAAAAATGTTAACATGCTTTGTTAACCAACAGAACAAATATATTAACCGTATAAACTGAAGTGTACTTCTTCATAAACTTATGACTTATACCGTGGGGATCATATATGAAAGAGATTTATTTTCTTTTCACAGTGATAATTAATTGTATAAACATAATTTTATTTTATGTTGATGAATTCTTAAATTTATAATATTTTAAAATTATGAACTGGATCTAATTCAAAAATGAAAATAGTATTTGGGCAAGAATTGTCTAGTAATGATATGGGAAGTTGGCACAATTTCAACAAAGTTATAGTTAAATTGCTATAAACATTAGCACAAAAATTTGAAACATAAAAAAAAATGAAATTTAATTATAAAGTCGTAAATCTTGTACTAAATGATATGATTATAATTATATTCTTAGGTCATATTTTGGAAGGGATAATATTATAATCTCATTTAATAATAATAGTTGGTGAGTCATTTCCTAAAGAATTATTTATATAATCCTCTCGTTGTAATCATTGTAATATGTATTGAAAAAATTAAAAGTTTATATTCTAATTTCTGACTATCCTTCAAAACAAATATAGTATAAAAACTTTAAAAAATTATAATGCAATACTAAACTTAATTCTTACAAACAAATATATGATATAATAATTATTAAATTAATAATCAGGAGATAAATTATTTCATGTAATTATAATCCCTCCAACAGACATGTTCTTGCTCACTCAAAGCTGAGTAAACGCCTGAACGGAAAGGGAACGACAAATGCCAAAAGGGCCTCTTTGGAAGACTTTTATTGTTTTTTTTTGCTAAATTCTTGGAAGACCTTTTAGTGAGTAGCAAACAAAGATAACGACCGTGAACATGTTGAATTTAGGAACTTGCACTGTAATGATAAGGAGTATGTGGATGGTGAATTAGTAGCTAGGTTAGCAAACAACTTTCATGAACTTAGGACTTCCTAGCTAATTATGATAGCTATACAGTATTATAGTTACTTTTAAAATTATGGCAGTATATACACCCTCGGTTTCAAAATAACTGTTTATTTTTGAAGAAAAAATTTGTTTCAAAATAATTGTTCATTTACATTTTTAATATCAATATTCAAATTATGAAACTTAGTTCATATTTTCAAGATGAATTCTACACCACACACAATTATTGCTTTTAAAATTATGGTAGTATATACTATCTCCGTTCAAAATAACTGTTTATTTTTGAAGAAAAAATTTGTTTCAAAATAATTGTTCATTTACACTTTTAATATCAATATTCAAATTATAAAATTTAGTTCATATTTTCAAGATGAATTCTACACCACACACAATTATTGTATCACTAATTTCTATTTTCAAGGATAAATCTCTATAATAGAAAATGGTGTAGTTAATATAGTCAATGCAATAATTTTTTTTATCTAAATATCAATGCAATAAATACAATAACTAATATAATTTTTTTTAACAATGTTAGCATTTCTTAATATGCGTAATTTTTTTAAAAGTGAGCAGTTATATTGAAGCGGAGGGAATATTAATTTTGGGGTTAATCCAATCTAAACACTAAATTCTATAGATCTGACTTGATTGATGAAAGTTTTATGCATGTTCAACATTATCAATGAGAAAATAAGTCAATCATATTTTGTTAAATATTATTTCCGTCTCTTTTTAGTTATCATATTTTATTTTATGGAAGTCAAATTGATCAATTTTTTATCAAAAATTAAACATTTCGTTTATATTATTTAAAAAAATAAAAATTATATATTAAAATAGATTAAATGTACTATCCACCGATGTAATTTTTTTATTTTGTTCGATTATAAAACACCAATAAACTTTGATCAAATTTTAGTAAATTTAACTATAGCGAGTCAAGTGTGACAAATAAAAAGCAACGGGGGTATACACAAAAAAACCGTTCAATTCTTATCGTTATTAAACATTTTTTCAATTTATTATTCAGTGGGTTAATCTGATTAAGAATAAACTTGACTCTACTTTGATGTTATGATAAGTCCAAATCTTCCCCGTAATCCTCTCTTACATGTGGAGGTGTGCAAAACTGGATATCCGGTCCGGTTTTAAAATTCAAAGCGGATATCCGATTTTTCGGATTGCGAATATTATATTTCGTATTCGGACCCGATTTAACCGGATCTCCGGATAGTCGGATATTCGATTAAATCAGATCGAAAATCGGATTATTCAGATCCAATTTAACTTTCATTAGAAAATTACGATTTACAGGATAGTTAATACATATTCGAGTTGTGAACCTAATGATGCAACAAACTATACTTTTGTCATTATATTATTAGTTGGGAAAAATGATGACACATAAATCAATATATAATAAACATCGATTCTAAATTTGCAAACATGATCAATATAAAAATATTTCTTATTATACACTTATATCAAATTTGTTGTTATCCGCTTTTTAAAATACTCGTTAAACATCAATTATTATTTTTTACTATCACTTATGTCAAATCTCCGAGCATGATCGATATAAGTTATTATTATTACACACTTATATTAAATTTATTGATAATACAAATGAAGGAATGATGAGTCAATTAGAAATTAAACTGAAATTTTAGAAATATAAGAGAGAGAAAGTCATATTATCATTAAATATCTTTTTTAAAATATCATTTATCATGTATTTAAACATAAAATTTATTTATTATTAAAAAAAAATAAAAACCGGATTGAATCCGGATATCCAGTTTTATGAAAAGTTGCAATCCGGATTCAAATCCGAATTTATGTAAAAAACCATATCAGATATCCGGTTCGAATTATTTGGATTGGATATCCTAATTATCAGATTTTTTAAATCAAATTACGAATAGAAAATTCGGATAATCCGGTTTTCGGATTTATATGGTCACCCCTACTTACATGGGCTTGAGCTCAAGAACATTATAGTCGTTGGATGGTCACGTGAAAAACAAAACCGGAAGGGATTAGACCCCATGTCACCTCTAACGTGATAACGAGAGAAGGACTCTGGAGTTTCTAATCTTACTTTTTAAAATTTTCAATATAATACTAAATTAGTGAAATAAAATATCATAATTAATGTTAGGATAAATGTTTAAAATGACTATGTTGTAAATCAAATTATTTAAAATAATAAAAAATGCCAATTACCCCGATTAATCGGCCAGGTAATCGGAAATCGGCAAGCTTCCGATGTAATTATGCATATATCGTGAAATATTAGGGCAGTAAGTAGCCTATATCGTGAAATACTCCATATGTTTCATTTTAGCTGTCTCTAAACTTTTCTGCACGTATTTCAAGATGTTTTTACCCCATAGTAAAATTTATTATTTTTAAAATTTTTCTTTTGTAAATAAAAGTTTAAGTTATATATTTTTATTCTAGAAAAAGAAAATTTTAAAAATAATTATTTTAACTATACGGTCAAAACACTTCAAAATAAGTGTAGAAAAGTCAAACGATCATTAAAATTTTAATGAAACAGAGGAGTATTACCTAAACTCGAATCGATTGTTTAATACATGACCTGATTGTTTTTATTCCCCTTCGCTAGATGTCCCATTGTCTATTAAGATAAATTGAAGATTGAATCAGAACAAAAAAAGAATATAATTTAACATAAGGAATTGTGGGGTCAGAGGATGACCTCCTGATTTTTTAAAAAATATTGTAGTATAAATGTATTTTTGTAAATACAGTGAATTGGACTTATATTAACAAGTTTGCCATCAAAGTTTTACACTGTACAATGACTTAATCTCATGTAAATTACGAAAACAGTCTCGACTCCAGTTTTCTCTTAACATAATAATATTTAACATATTAATCTTATTCATATAAAATACACCATTCAAAAACATATAACAAGAAATATAATTTAAAAAATAATTCATTAAATATTTTTCAAAATAAATCAAAATTTACCCGAAACCTTTTCAAACTATGTGGATTGTTTTCGATAAAAACTAAAGCTGCAAACGAATAGAGCCGAGCCGAGTTCTGTTTGAGACGAGCGGATCGAGCTTAATTTTTTTAAAACGAGCCGAGTCAAGCCGAGTTTAATAATCGAGCGGAAAGTGATGTTCTGAGCCGAACTTGAGCCGAACACGAGTCTATTCACGAACAACCGAGTTGAGCCGAACTCGAGCCGAGTCGAGTTGTCCACTAATAGTTTGCACATATTTTTCAATCGAATAACCTTAAATTATTTTTTATATTTTTATAAGTTGTATTGAGTTCAAATACTAGTTTTATCTTACAATTATATACGCACACTGATACTCTACACTTATTTATTAATCTATATTATTTTATTTTTCAAGACGATTTTCAATAATATATCCAATTTTATTTTTAATTATTTAGACATTCTTAACTTTATAAATTGTACATTACTTTTAAAAAAGGTGATGCCAAAATTTTATTATATTTTGATGTTTTACTAAATTTTGGTTTATGTAAATTACAATTTATTTATTGGTCTGTATGAAATATAAAGAATTGGAGATTAATGTATCATGATAATAATTTGATAGTTTACTTACGTAAAAAGTAAGTGTTAAATTTAGAAAAATAAACAAAATATTTAAAATATTTAATTTTTTAATAAATAATGAAAAAAATGTAATAATAAAAACATTAAAGTAATCATTAATAATGTATTATTTGTAATTCATATTAATTTTATCTGAGCCGAGTCGAGTTATCGAGTTCGAGCCGAGTCCGAGCGGAGCTTGAACTAAACGAGCCGAGTCTGAGCCGAACACACAAAAAGTTTAGCTCGACTCGTTTATTTATTCGAACTCATTTTAATGTTCAAGATCAGCTCGTTTAACAAAGCAAACCGAGTCGGGTTCACTTAAATGAGCCGATTCCGAATTTGTTCACGAACAATTTTGTTCATTTGCAACCCTGCAAAAAACTATGGGATCTTTTTATGGGTGTTATTTCCGGATCAGATTTTTTACTTGCGGAACAACTTTTTATTAAAATGACATTATTGTCCTCTTATTCATTGCACATAATACGGGAGGTAGGGGCAATTTCGGGTTTCGATTCGGGTTCGTGTCGAACTTACCTAGAATTTTTTTTGTTCAACCCGAACCCGACAAGACCCGAGTCGGGTTAAAAACTTACAAACACGAACCCGACCTGGTGCAACTAAAGTTTACCCGAATGTGAACTGTTTTGACACGAGTATAAATGGGTCGGTTCTGACTCGACACGATTCGATAATCTATCCGGTTAAGCCTTTTGGTCATCCACCCTCAACATACACACGTATCAAAATCAATACACACAATTAACGAAATATATACATACAACCAATCATTTTACCAACACTAAATCAAGAGGTTTGAAAGAATTAGAGTTTGAGAGATTCGGAATTCGGATATTACATACAATTATTAATTATGATTTGAGAGATGACAATTGATATGGTTATGGTCAAAGAAAAGGAGAGAAGAGGAGAGTGAGAGAGGCGGAAGTTGAGAGAGAGAGAGAGAGAGAGAGAGAAATGGATAGATTAGATATTTAGATGATGGCATGATTGCTAAATGCAGTAAAAACTTACTTTGTGCAGTACTATGTAATTACCATAACATCCTTCCCTCTTCTTCTGTGCACAGTTGACAAAACTGTTATTACTGTGACGCCCCGACCTCGGGGTAACCTCAGTAACCCGACCCGGGAACGCCAAGCTAACTACAAACTCGATATATGCTTATATAACCATAAACTTAATTAATAATATAAAATTCGTACAACATTCTCAGTCTAAAATTAAAGTTTACGATACATTATAAGACCCTAACCGGGTACAAACATAAGTCTATTACACAAATTTTATTCATTATTATACTACGTACTTCTCGTCATTCACTAAAACATTAGTTCATCACATTTTTATCCTTTCCTGAACATCCTTCTCCGAAATTTTGTCATGTGAAAGTTAGTGACATAAAAGAGTGAGCAGATAAAGCTCTGTAAGCATATATCGTACATTTCAACTGAGTTTTATTTAGAAACCAGAGTTTCAAATTATCAAATAAAATAAATCACTTTAAACAAGAGAGTCATCAAAAAGATTATAAGAGTCCATCATAATATAATAGTTCTCATAAGATTAAAACGGAGTATTCAAGCACGATAAGTTCATCAATTCATCAAGTTCATCAAGTTGGGATCCCGTCCAGCTAAATAATCGGTTTAGATTTATTTCCGATTAGGAAGTATCATCATCAGTTCATCAATATCAATGCAAGAATACTCATTTTTCATCAGTGAAGCCTTAGTCAAACTCAAATCAATCATCATCAAAACATCAATAATGAAATAGTACAGTATATACTTACCTTAAATCGCTTTTAATACAACTTCTAATACAATTTCTTTCTCGAGTCTCAAGTCCCTTTATTCTTGACTTAGTTGTTAGGATATATTTTTTTCCAGGATTTTTAATCCATTCACAATTCTCAGTTTCATGATTTTATTATTAAACTAAAATCTAAATCTTACCAAGTAAATTCTAATATTTACTTAATTTAACTAATACAAATTACCTATAAATAATAATAAAAATGATAATGGATGAGGGCATAGGAAGACTTACCAACTAAGGAGCTTTTCTTTTAGCTTCTTCCTCCCTCTTTATAAATAACTCACTTCATTATCTTATAGGTAGTGAAACTTTACTACTTCTTTTCTTTTTCGATGTGGTACTCAATTTGACAAGTTTTAGAAAAAAAATTCCATTTCACAAGAAATGGCTCAAGGCAAGGTGCACACAAGTGCACATGCACCTTAGCAACAAATATGCTAAAGACTTCCCAATTTATTCTAGTTTATCTTCTATTTTCTTCCCAATGTGGGACTATGACACTCTCATATGCTCTTACATCCCATGTCCCACATTGCCTATGTTTTGAAGAGACTTACTTCCCTCATCTATAAAAGCAAGGCTTGGGGCAGTACAAGCCTTAATTAAGTCTTAACATTATTGGTTCCCACATCGAGAATGAATAGACACAAGGCTACACCTTTCTCCTATATAAAGGATGGGGTAGCAAACTATTTATTTTTAACAAGTGTTAAAAGGATTTCACTTGGCTTCTCTAAGTCGAAATCCTTAAATAAGCTAAAATTCTTTTTATCAAGATTACTAGATTTTGAGTTTGATCTGAAGTAGTTATCTAGTCCAATTTAGTCCAACATTGACTAGATTATGCTTATAAGACTTACTATAACTCTATATAACTCACACAATAGTGTCGTTTTGAGTTATAGGTTAAAGACAAGTTCAAATTTATCCCACATCGCGAGAATTTTGAAAAGAACCACCTCTCAATTCTATTTAAGATTATGGGGTTCAAACTATTGAAATCATATCAACTTATATATTTGGGCTCTTTATAGCCGAAAAATATATAAAAAATATAAAATATTTGGAGCATTATTAATGCAAGGAAAATTAGTTCAAAATTTTAAAATGCAAGAAAAACACAAGGCACTAAAATGTGTTTGGATGTTTAAAACATGATGTTATATAGTCCCACATCGAAATGGGGTGAAACTAGATATCTAACATTCTCTATATAAGTAGGTGCAGGAAATATTTAGGATCATAATTTGTGCACTTGGAACCCTTGAGTTCACTTGTCCCACATCGAGGGGATTAAAGTGAAGGTTCCCTTACTTCTCTATAAATGCACACATTAGCTTAGCATAACACATTAGCTTTGCATAATATGCTAAGCTTGGGGCTAGAGTTGGCCAGACGGCCGGTTTGATTCGGCCCGGACGTGAACCGGCTCGCCAAAAAATCGCTTAACTCGGCTCGTTGCGTGCCGGTTAATTATTCGGCACTAACCGGCTGCAGAGGCGAACCGAACACGAATCAGCTTCCTAGAAATCGCGAACGGACCGGCACGGCACGCGAACCGGCCCGTGTAACTCGTGAACAAATCAGAAACTGGTTTATTCGTTATTCGGCCCGGCACTTGGCGAATAACCGGCACATTCACCAAGGCGCCAAAAGTTAGTTCACCTTATCTTGTTCTAGCTCGGCATTTCATCAAACACCTGGTGTGCAATAGCTACTACACTCCACAATACATTCACAAATCTTAGCTTATTCACCGCCTGTCCAAAACCCAGAATTGGGGTTCGTAGACAAGTAAGATGTGAGGTGAGTGTGACAAGTAAGATGTGAGGTGAGTGTGGCCGAGAAGAATCGTCAGGTGATACTTAAGAATGGCAATGATTTATTGTAAATATGCAGAGTTTTGAATATTATGTGGCAAACAAGTGGTGGGTGGGGAAGAATTGATAAAGATGATGTTGTGGAGTCTATGCTTAAGTATGCTGATGCTGGGCTTGGCACAAAAAAAAGGTAAACAGAAGGTGGGTGGGAGGTGGCCAGGTGGGTGATTTGGATAAGTCAAGGATAGAAATCATTATTCTGCCGATTTCAACTTGTAAATCAAGGAGGAGCCCCGCGGTTATTCGCGGTTATTCGGCAAGCTTCTCTTCATTTTATTTGTTAAATCGGCCCGAACCGCCAAACTCGCCGGAACCGTTAAAATCGCATAATTCGCGAGCCGTTCACAGCTTACCATTTTATTAAATCGGCACGGCACGGCACGGCATGATTCGTGTAGCTATACGGGCCGTTCACGACTTAAATAGCTGTTGAATCGGACCGCCGGAAATTCGGCCCGACATGGTCGGCCCGACCGTGTGGCCGGCTCTACTTGGGGCTAACACATGTTGGCTCTTTGAATTAGTTCAAAATTTTCATCTTTTCTTCCTTGGGCGCCAAACCCTCTATTCTCATTCCTCTCAATCTTTCCGCGTTTCTCTCTCTTTCATTCCTTTTCTTTGGCCCTCGATTAATTTTGGGCCTGACTTATAGTTAAATTTTATGGGAGCTTCGATCCAAAGAAGCAAACCAACACTCAAAATTAAAATAAAATTTTATACCAAGTATTATTATTATTTAAACAACTCAAATAATGTAATAAGAGTACTTTATTATATTATTTAATCAAATGACTTAGGATATTACATTCTTCCCCCTTAACAGAATTTCGCCCTCGAAATTCAAAAGTTAATTCGTACTTGTCTTATCAAATATATGGGGATACTTTGCTCTCATCATCTCTTCGGTTTCCAAAGTTGCTTCTTCTATCTCATGATTTCGCCAAATCTCCTTCACAAGAGATATAACCTTATTTCTCAATTTTTGCTCATGACGATCGACTATTTCAACTGGTAGTTCTTCATATTGCATATTTTCCTGAATCTCTATTGGTTCGTAATCAATTATATGTGATGGGTCTGAAACATACTTTCTTAAGTATGACACATGAAAAATGTTGTGGATATGTCCTAGACTAGGTGGTAATGCTAACTCATATGCCACCTCTCCAACCCGTCTAAGAATCTCAAACGGTCTAATATAACGTGGACTTCACTTTCCTTTCTTCCTGAATCTCATAACGCATTTCCAGGGAGAAATCTTAAGAAATACATAATCCCCTTATTTAAACATCAATTCTCGACGGTCTTTGTCTGCGTAACTCTTTTGTCTGCTTTGAGCTGTCAAGATTCTTTGTTGTATCAATTTGACTTTCTCCGTAGTTACACGGATTAATTCAGGCCCTAACAATTTTCTTTCTCCAACTTCATTCCAACATAACGGCGTTCTACATCGACGTCCATAAAGAGCTTCATACGGAGCCATTCCAATTGTTGCTTGAAAGCTGTTGTTGTACGCAAATTCTACCAAAGATAAATGTTCTTCCCAACTTCCTTTAAAGTCTAATACACATGCTCTTAACATATCTTCCAAAATTTGAATTGTACGTTCTGATTGTCCATCAGTCTGAGGATGAAACGCGTACTCATACTTAATTTAGTACCCATTTCTTCTTGAAAACTATTCCAAAATCTAGAGGTAAATCTCGGGTCTCTATCAGATACAATTGAAACAGGTACTCCATGCAACCTAACTATTTCTCGAATGTATAACTTTGTTAACTTCTCTAACGGTGACGCTTCAGATATAGCTAAAAAATGTGCACTTTTTGTTAGTCTATCCACAATAATCCATATAACATCATTTCCCTTTTGTGTTCTTGGCAACCCTAGTACAAAATCCGTCGTAATGTGCTCCCATTTCCATTCTGGGACAGATAAAGGCTGTAATAATCCTCTAGACCTTTGATGTTCCGCTTTCACTTGTTGACAAATCAAACATCTTTCCACGTACTCTGCAATTTCCTTCTTCATCTTAGGCCACCAAAATTTTTCTTTCAAGTCCTTGTACATTTTCGTAGATCCAGGATGTATCGAAAAAAATGATGAATGCGCGTTAAATAAGACCTCTTTCTTAACCTCAATATCATATGGTACATATATTCGATCTCGAGACCTCACAATACCATCATTTCCTTTCTTCAAAATCCTTTTTACCTAATTCTGAATTTGAAATATTCCAAATTTTCTTTAAGCGTTCATCTTGTATCTGACTTTCCTTTATCTTTTCTAACAAGATGGGTCTAACCTCGATTTGATACACTAAACTCTCTTCCTCTCTTTTCTTAACAAATTCAATCCTAAATGTTTCCAATTCCTTATGATTTATGGATAAAAGTACGTTGATACTCCTTCCATCCCATATAAGTTGTCACATTTTCTTTTATAGAAGTCAAATTGACCAATTTTTGACCAAAGATTAGACATTACTCTAATATTATTTTAAAAAACTAAAAATTATATATTAAAGTAGATTAAATCTACTTTCCGGTGATGTAAATTTTTTTTATTTTGTTCAATTATAAATTATTAATAAACTTCGGTCAAACTTAAGTCAATTTGACCAACACAAATTCAAATGTGACAGCTAAAATGGGATGGAGGGAGTATTTGTTTGTGCTTACACCTTTAGACTAAAATTGAAGTACATGCTAGTGCTACATGTGTGAACGCATGTTAAGATAAATGCTCAGTCAAATTTCATTTAATGACCTGTTTAACTATTTAATACTTGCAGGGGTTAAAAATGTAATTACTGATTACTGTACGGAGCAAATTTTTACTGCATTTAGCACCCCCTTTAGATTGTAGGGTTTATTACGGTTTGATAACAGTTGTGAATTGGATTGGGCTTCTTGTGGGTTGGGCCAAAAGTTGAACATATATAGGTAATATGCATCACATGATTATTCAGCACATAAGGATGTTAAATAAACAGGTCGGGTTCGGGTTGTTCGGGTCAACTTGAAAATGACCCGATTTTTTCGGGTAAATATTTATCCAACCCGAACCCGACCCGAAATCCAAAAATCCCAACCCTACTTCCTACTTTTGCGGGTTGGGTTCGTGTTGGGTTTCGGGTCGTGTCTGATTTTTTCAGCCCTAACGGGAGATAGTTTGGTCTTTTAAATTCTTATTATCTGAAAAGTAAAACTTTGTTTTTTTTTATTTAGGCCTGGCCCATGCCCGGTTAGACATAAACTTGAGTTCAAACTTTATGCAAAAAACCGACTTGACTCAACTTGAATTTGTGGCTATACCTTTACCTGTACCACCAATCTCCTCTAAACCCATATATTTGAGATTTTTGTTGACTAATAAATTTTATATGCCTCACAATTTTGAAATTTTAAAACGACAAATTTGGACCATATACTCGAATCCATTTTATACAAGCTACGAACAATAAATTCTACCGTTAGTTTATGTCCAGCCCTTCGCTCCTCTACAGTCTACACATAACATAACTACGCAACCTCTGCATACAACTCTACAAGCCTTCATCGCTACTTTGAAAGAGCTCCAATTGACTTTAAATTCGCTTCAGTTGAGGTAATTTATCAGCGTTTATTTAGTATTTTTTTTCAATTTTGTGCCGTTTTTTAGAATTTTTATGTAGACGTTAGAATTTTAATTTGTTTGCTTATGTTCGATATTTGTTTCGGATTGTTCGGGTTGAGAGTTATTAGAAGCTTTAAAAATTTAAGCTATTGTGTATTTTAAATTGTCTGTGTTATGGTTGTTTTCGAATTTTGAAATCGAGAAAAATACTCCTAAGTACGTATTTAGGGAGTTTTACGAGCTTCTAATTTACTCATCCAATTCCCTAATTACAAAAATACCCCTGGGAGCAATTAAGCCGTTTGAAATTTTAAGTTTCGATATGCTTGAAAACTGTATGATGTATGATGTAGTATATGTTTGAGGGCTCGTTTGAGATTTTTTAAAAAATGTAACTTATAACTTAAATTTGAAAAGTGTCATAAAAGTGATATGAGCATAGTAATTTATAAATTATTTAGGTGTTTGAATAATTTTACATATAAGATTCTTATAAGCTGATAATGTGTTTGGTAAATTATAACTTATAAGTTATAATTTTTTTGTAACAAAATATAATGTAAATTATAAATTACATAAATTAATAATTTTAATACATGAATCTATCTATATTATTATATTAAAGATGAAATATTGAAGTTTGGTTGTTGATTCTATGGTCATTCAATCCAGGATCATAGATATTTTATATTAAATTGGTGAGAACATGTAGATATAATTCTAAAAATTATTAGAATAGTGCTAGGTTTCCCACGAAAATTTTCCAAATTTTTTAGTAAATGATGTAACAAATACATGGCATGTTTTAATTTATCAGGGCATATATCATATTATATTCAGAAAACTTGTTAGAAAACTTGTTATATACTATGCGACACATCAGCATTGGGGGAAATTTTTGGAGAAAAAATTTGGAATACCTAGTATTTCTTACATTATTATATTAAATTATTGATAAAAAAAACTTATAATGATTAATCGAATTTCAGAAATGAAATCAACCAGATATTTTGTAAAGAATTAATCGGGACTTTTAAAACACTTGCTCCAGGCAACTAGAACAAGAAATAAATTAATAAATTCCAAAGAAATAAATTAACAAATTAACCGAACAAGAAAAAGAAAAAAAGAAATAGAGAAAACAGATGGCTAAGGGAAGAAAAGGAAAAACGTGAAATGATCAATCAGAATGTTCCATTAGAGCAAGTCCAACAGCTCCCTTATATGAGCTCTTAAGTTCAATTTTAAGGATTTTGACAAAAAAATGGCACTCCAACAGTATCTTAGTACTTTCTTATATTACTAAGACATGAGATTCATTCTTTATCTTTAAAGAACTTCTAGTGCTTCCTTATAACATTTTTAATAATAAAAAATTTATTTATCTCTCTTTTTTTTACATTTCTCTCTCTTTTTATTCTACTTTTTGTCCATATCTTTTCAAATATATTAATATAATAATAATAAGGAAGGAAGATAAGGATCATTGTTGGAGTTGAAATTTAAAATAATGTCTTAAATCACTAAGAATTAATATTTTATACTCCCTCCGTCCCTCCCAAATGTTTACATTTGGGTGAGGCGCGGAGTTTAAGAAAAATGATAAAATAGTGGAGAAAAGTTAAAAAAATGAGTAAAGTAGTGGGACCGATTAATATTATATATATAAAGTGGGTATAGTGGAGAGAATTAGTGGATGTAGTTATTTTAAAAATAATAAAAACCTTACCATTTATGGAAAGTTTTGAAATATAAACAATTGGAAGGGACATCCAAAAAAGGAAAGTGTAAACAAATGGGAGGGACAGAGGGAGTAATATTTATAAGGAACCAGCTAGAACACTGTTGTACTTGCTGTTATACTAACTTTATATTTTTCAGCATAAATGAGAAGAAATGATCATTTCATTTGATCTGCCAAACAGTCGGTTAAAACTGTAAATGTGTTCCAAGCCCATTTAAGCTAAAAGACTAGCTTCCCAAATCAGGTCCATAATGATTTCAAAGGACGAGATTGAAACGAAATTATCACCGTATGATTTTGTTGCTTTAATTGCATTTATGCATTTCTACTTACCTTCAAGCAAAGAAAAATGATAAAAATAATCAATTTTTGAAAAAATTTAACCAAAATATTCATTCTGAAAAAGTGATCAATTTTAGCCGATTGAATAATTCACTGTTAGCTGTGTATCCCAAATTTATATAAGATACTCCACTGGTAGTGAGGTATCTCATATAAAGTGAATACTCCACTGACAGCTGGGTATCCAATCGGCTAAAATTGGTTAATTTTTCAAAAATTGGTCATTTTTTTTAATTTTATATAAAAATAAGCTAAATTTGTCATTTACCCTCAAGCAAATTAGTGGGCGTATTAACGTAAAAAAGATTGGTATATATATTATGTTTTATGTGTATCCCCCAGCCATATCACCAAACAGGGCTATTAGTCATATATGATGTACTGCACATTACCATCTAAGGTCAGATTGTGTAAATTTCTAACATTCTTCTATAAGCCTTATGAAAAGAAATTGAGATTTTAAGAGCAAGTCCAATAACTTCCTTAAACATGCTCTTAACTCCAAATATAAGAAATTTGACAAAAAAATGCACTCCAGACATTTATATCACTAAGACACCTATCTCAGAGTAAGTTCAATAATGTTCTAGTGGGTTCCTTATAAATATTATAAAATATTAGCTTTTAGTGATTTAAGACATGATTTCGAAATTGAACTTCAACAATGATCCTTATCTTCATTCCTTATTAATATTATATTAATAAATTTGAAAATATATGGACAAAAAGTGAAAGAAAGAGAGAGAGAAAAGTAAAAAGAAGAAAAATAGATAATTTTTTTTTTGCTAAAAGTGTTATAAGGGAGCACTAGAAGTTCCTTAAAGATAAAAAAGGAGGACCATGTCTTAGTGGTTTAAGGAAGCACTAATACACTGTTGGAGCACCATTTTTTGTCAAAATCCTTATAATTGAATTTAAGAGTTCATATAAGGGAGCTGTTGAACTTGCTCTCATGTTTTATCTTTAAGGAACCACAAATCATCCCTTATTTCATTTTTATCAATAAAAAAAAAGATTTCTCTTTCTTCTTTTTAGTTCTTTCTCTCTTTTCCTTTCATATCTCATTCAAATTTATTATTATTAGAATAATAAGGAATGAAAACAAGGATCATTGTTGGAGTTCAAATTCAAAATCATGTTTTAAATTACTAAGAATTAATATTTTATAATATTTATAAGAAACTTGTTAACATAACTACCCTGTAATTATTTGTCTGATAACTTATGCCATCTAGTAATCCGAGTTGACGGAGATTAAATAAAACTGTCAAAGATGCCTTCTAAAGTTCCGACATACATATTTCCGACATACGTACTTGACAGTTATTTTGTACGAACAGTTTCGCTTCCGACCAAGAAATTTGCTCTAAAAAATGAGATATTTTGGTCATTTTTATCCAAGAACACAAAAGTCCTAATAATATTTTTTTTAACTCAAAGTAGTGCATTAAAAGGAAGATGAATTATGATTCACCTCTATTTATTTTACTCCAAAATACATTAGTGATAGGAAATGGTGTTATATTAAAAGTTTAATCAAACAATTTATTTTTAATATTCCATTAGTCCCACTGGATTGTTAACATTATTTTTCGGCACATTTTTCAATGCTCATTTAAAATATACTTCCATAATATTTTTAAAATAAAAAAAATCTGAAAAAAAGTTTCATGTTTAAACTTTTATTTAAAAAAAACAAAAAAAAACATTATAAAACTATAGCTTATTAAAGCCTCGAAATACGTGCAAACAGTGTACGTAAACATTCCAGCTGGACGAAGAGAGTAATAATAAGTGCTTAGTCATAATCTAATCACAGTGTAAGATTTGTGGTTAAAGTCCTGAAAAAAAAACTTATGATGGGTCACAAATCACAATGAGCGACTAATTTAATATTTTAAGTTTAAAGCAAAATTCCTTCAAGAAATTCATTTAAAGTAGTACTACAAAACTTGATTTTGAATTCATCATGTATGATTCTTTGTAATCATGTCAAAAGAAATGTGATTCCATCTTTTCCTTTCTTTAAATTAAAATATACTCCTGTCAAAGCCATCAACAAGCTTTTAATTAAAAACAAAGAAGAAGAAACACGCAATCAAGCAAAAATAAACTTAAGATATCAGAAATTGGCAAATTGTTTTGCTATGTAGCTTTGGAACTTCTATTTTAACGAAACAATATAGTGCCCAAAAACGTCTCGAATGCTCGGTTGTTACTCCCTCCGTCTCACTGGATTGTTTACGTTACTTTTCGGCAGACTTTTCAATGCTCGTTTAAAGTATAGTTTTATAATATTTTTTTTTTTGAATAAAAGTTTTATTTTTAAACTTTTATTAAAAAAAATTGGAAAAACATAATAAAATTATATTTTATAAAAAGCTCGAAATGCGTGCGAATAGTAACGTAAACATCCAATGAGACGGAAGGAGTAGTATATTACTTGTTGTTACATCAGATAGGACGTAGTGCATACGTAATTCACAAATGAAAACCGGCCAAGTGTTAATTGAAACATTTTGGGGATCTGTTTGTGTACTCAGCATTGTATACTGATTTAAAACTAGTTATTACAGCTTATCGAATCCAAACACAAATACTTTTTCTCACTATCAGTTCTCTAATAGCTATTGATTAACACTAAACTAAAAAGTAAAATTTATACCAGTGTTCGATGTAAGCCCCTCTCTGGTCAAAAGATAATCACCAATTACGAGATTTTTTATAAGCTTAGTGATGGATTCATTGTGGAAAAGCTTAGTGATGGATTCATTGTGGAAAAAGTGTTTTTCAAGGAGTGTTCTTTCTTTCATAAATACGAGTCTATAACCCGTTCGATGCACGGACTCGTTATTGTTAGAAAATTAGGATTTTAGAGCTTAATTTAATTATGTTCTTGATGTTAATCCTAAAATCTAATGATTGGAAATTGTTCAATGATATTTGAACTTAAATTTTCATGTATGGTTTTAAGAATTTTCTTAATGAAATCCATATGAAATGAGAGATGAAAGTAGCTTGGAAAAGCTTGGAAAATTTGAGAATGTTTGTCCCACATTGAAATAAATAAAGGGGGTTGTGTGCTTTATATGGTATTACCCACATGAGTAGTATACAACTACTAAGGTGTGTGATGGTCCATTGTGTTGTTGTGTGCTTCACGCGCGCCCCGCCACGCACCGCACCGGACCGGACCGGACCGGGTCGGGTCGAAGGGCGATTTGGGCGAATGTCTCGGCGTCTCGCGTACGCGAGGCGACCTGGGCGAGGATTTTATTTATTTGAGAATTATTTTAATTCGAATTTATTTATCGGTGATTGGATTATTAGGCTGGGTTCTGAAATAGGCTAAGTAGTCTAAATATATTGAACCTGCAAATAATCTGATCTGTAACAAGTTCTGATATAAGAATCAGAACTTAAGAACTGATGAATAAAATGGACAGTTTCATTTTTCCTCTCCTATAAATAGAGGCTAAACTGAATGAATACAACACACTACATTCTTATCTCTTCTCTTCAACCTCTCTGCATTTCTCTCCCATAAGTCCTGAAGTGCTGATATTTTCCGGCAACTGAGGTGCTGGTCGAAGTGGAGGTTTTGTTGCTGCTGTTAACATAAACTCCGAGCTGTTTTATCCTGGTGGAGATATTGCGCACATCCCAAACGCAGCAGGTAGGGGGCAATAATCTCTTCAAGAGCAGCCAGGACTTCGAGCAAGGCCTGGTGACTCAGCTGTGATTATTTTCTTGGCATTTTGTATCTGTAAACCTTTATTTCAGTCACTGTTGAAAGCTATGGTTTCGGGTACATCTTTCTTTCTCTCTTCGTTATTTCAGTTACTGATTTTGTTTACCTGCATGTTTTGTTTTGTTAACTGTGGTCTTGGCCTAAACTTGTTAAATTCTTTATACACTTGCCTCTATGTTGCTATACTTGTTAGTGAGTTTTACAACATTCTTGAAGAGATTATTGGTTATTTAGAATTTAGCATAATGGTTAACGAAAGTGAGGTTATCGTTGGTGGTGGTAGCAGTTCGGGTGTAACTGCTGGGGCCATTGATTGGACCACTTATAGTTTCCCACAAGCTGTTGAACTAACCGGTTTACCGGAGAAATTCAACGGTGGCATTGGCTTTTCTCGCTGGCAGAAAAGGATGAAGTTGTGGTTGACTATAAAGGGTCTGTGGCCGGTTGTGGAATATGAGAAACCAGTAGTGGATCAAGAGAAGGCTGACACAGTTAAGGCTTTTGCGAAGTGGGCTGAGAAGGATGGAGTGGCTAGGGCGGCCATTCTGGCGGCACTAACAAACACTTTGTTTGATGTCTATTCTTCTGATGCCTACTCTGCAAAACTCTTATGGGAGAAGCTGGACCAGACACATAATACTGACTCACAAGGTCTAGAAAAGTATTCTGTGGCAAGGTTCCTCGAGTTCAAGCTGGTGGACAATAAGTCCATGACTGAGCAGGTGCATGAGTTCGAGATGATAGTGCATGCTTTGAAGGAGTCTGGAATGAATCTCCCGGAGAAGTTCAAGGTGATGAGTGTGATTGAAAAGCTCCCGAAGTCTTGGGAAGAGTTCTCTCTCTCCCTGAAAAGACAGAAAGGAGTGATCACCTGGACCAACCTTATGCTGGACATCTCGGTACAAGAACAACACAAGTCCAAACAGGGACATGTGATGCCAACTGAACACGGTACCTCGAAGGTAAACATAGCAACTGTAGGACAAAAGAGGAAGGCTTTTGCTAAGAAAGCTAATAGTAATAAACCTAAGAGTGACAAGGACAAGGCCAAGAAACCCAAGGCAAACAAACCATGCTGGTCTTGTGGGCAGGTTGGGCACTGGAGTAAGGACTGCCCTACGAAGAAAGCGAAGAAAACCGAGGTAGCACAAGCAAATGTTGTGCTTGGAACCGCAAGTGGGCCTGTAGTGAACATGGTTGTTGGTGAGGCTACGGCTTCTGAAACCAACGTTGACCGGTATGTATCCTACAACCCTGTGATATTTTCTACCTATCTGTCAAATGAATGGTTGATAGATACTGGAGCTAATGTACATATTTGTGCTGATATTAGTTTATTTGTATCTTATCAACAGAGTCATAGCTTGACTGTGAAGATGGGGAATGCTAGTGTTGCTCAAGTACATGGAGTTGGAAACGTGGATCTGAAGTTCCCTTCAGGACGTATTCTATCTCTGACGAGAGTGCATCATGTTCCCAACATGCGTAGAAATATAATAAGTGGAAGCTGTTTAGTTTCTAGTGGTTTTGAAATTTCGTTTAAGTGTAATAAAGTAGTTCTTATTCACACTGGTACATTCTTTGGCAAGGGTTACTTGTCAAATGGTTTATTTGTTATTAATGTGGATCCCGTTTTGGGAAGTTTGAATAATAATGTTATTCCTACTGTTAATTGTATTGAATCCTCAAATATATGGCATGCTAGACTAGGTCATTTAAACTTTGGTGCTCTTAAGAACATGATGAACTTAGAGTTGATTCCAAAATATACCATAGAAAAGAATTCTAAATGTCAAGTATGTGTGTCTGCTAAACAGATAAGGAAACCTTTTCATAACGTTGTTAGGGATTCAGACTTGTTAGATTTAGTACACACTGATATTTGTGAATTTGGTGGTGTGTTGACCAAGGACCAGTTTAGATACTTCATTACTTTTATAGATGATAGTAGTAGATATTGTTATGTTTATTTACTTAGACATAAGGATGAAGCACTTAGTAAATTCATTATATATAAAACTGAAGTAGAAAAACAAACTAGTAAGTTACTTAAAAGATTGAGATCTGATAGAGGTGGTGAGTATACGAGTAATGCTTTTAATGAATTTTGTGCAAACAATGGTATAGTTCATGAAGTTACTCCACCATACACACCTGAGTCTAATGGGGTTGCTGAGCGAAAGAACAGAACATTTAAAGATATGATTAATAGTATGCTTATTAACTCTGGGTTGCCTAAATACATGTGGGGAGAGGCTCTAAATACGGCTTGCCATATTTTGAATAGAGTCCCTCTGAAACACATGGATAAAACACCCTTGGAGTTATGGAAAGGCAGGATGACTAGTCTTAAGTATCTTCGTGTGTGGGGGTGCCTTGCTAAGGTGCTTGTTCCTGAACACAAGAGAAAGAAACTAGGTCCAAAGACTGTTGACTGTATCTTTCTGGGCTATCTTGAAACCACTACAGCTATGAGATTTTTAGTGTTAAAATCTGACATAGATGGTATAGTGGCAAACACGATAGTTGAATTTCGAGATGCGACATTCTTTGAGGATGTCTACCCTATGAAGACTGGAATACCTGAAACGACTTCTGAGGAAGATCCTACTCACACATCAAGTTCTATTCCTGATCATGTGGAAAAGATGACAAATGTGGGGGCGGAACCTAGTAGTAGCTCTATTCCTAAGGAATTAGAGGAACCAAGGAGGAGTAAGCGTGAAAAAATAGTCAAGGATTTTGGAGGTGATTTCATCACTTACAATATCGAGGACGAACCTTTAACTTTCCGGCAAGCTATGGATTCTTCTGAGTCAAGGCACTGGAAGGGCGCTGTCAAGAGTGAAATTGACTCTATTGTTTCCAATGGAACATGGGAGTTGGTTGATCTCCCTCCTGGGTGTTCTACTATTGGGTGCAAATGGGTCTTTAAAAGGAAGTTGAATCCTGACGGCTCAATAGATAAGTACAAAGCTAGACTGGTAGCTAAGGGTTTTAAACAAAAGGAAGGAATTGATTATTTTGATACATACTCTCCGGTTGCAAGAATGGTAACAATCCGAATGCTTATAGCATTGGCTTCAGTCCATGGTCTTATCATTCATCAGATGGATGTAAAGACAGCTTTTCTTCATGGTGAACTTGAGGAAGAGATTTATATGGATCAGCCTGATGGATTTGTTGCATCAGGCAATGAAAGGAAAGTATGTAAGTTGATCAAGTCCATCTATGGCTTGAAACAAGCTCCCAGAGATTGGCATAAAAAGTTTGATGAAACTATATTGCCTTTCAGTTATAAGATTAATGAAAGTGATAAGTGTGTCTACACTAAAGTTAAAGGTAATGAGTGTGTAATCTTGTGCCTATATGTGGATGATATTTTATTGTTTGGAACCAATATTGAGATTATTAACGAGACTAAAGAATTCTTGAAAAGGCATTTTGAAATGAAGGATATGGGTGAGGCAAGTGTGATTCTTGGAATCAAATTGATTCAGTCCACTGAAGGAATAACCTTGACTCAATCTCATTATATAGAGAAATCTATACTTGAGAAATATGGTTATTCACAGTGTAGAATCGCTAGTACACCTTATGATTCGAAAGTTGCCCTTGTCAAGAATACTTCAGGAGTGCCTGTGTCTCAGTTAAGGTATTCTCAGATTATTGGGAGCTTGCAGTATCTTGCTAACTGTACTAGACCAGATATTTCATATTCTGTGTCTAAATTGGCGAGATATACAAGCTGTCCAAACAGAACTCATTGGGATGCTCTTGATAGAGTACTTAGATATCTAAAAGGCACAATGTACCTTAGTTTACACTACAGGAGATTTCCTGGTGTGCTTGAAGGGTACAGTGATGCAAGTTGGATAGCTAAGAAGTCTGGTTCTAATGGAGTGACTGGATACGTGTTCACCTTGGCTGGTGGAGCAATATCCTGGAAGTCAAGTAGACAGACTATTGTTACTCGGTCTACTTTTGAGGCTGAGTTGTGTGCACTTGATGCCACAGGGACGGAGGCTGAATGGTTACATGGACTTATGTCTGCAATACCTGTAGTAAGCAGACCGCTTCCTGCTATTGCTATTCACTGTGATAGTCGAACAACTATCGACAAGATTAGCAGTAAAAAGCATAATGCTAAAACTAAGAGACACATCCAAGTTAGACTCAAGTCTATAAGGGGTTTAGTGACTGATAGGATCATAGCTATAGAGTTCATAGGAACTCAGAATAATATAGCTGATCCTCTTACTAAAGGACTGGAACCTGCAGTGGTCCTTAAGTCAAGGTTGGGGATGGGATTGTCAACCCATCATAATTCATCAACAGTGGGAACCCAATACACATGAGAGGAGATCCCTTGAAGTGTATTCAATGGGTAATAACAAGCTATAAGGATGAGTTGGTAGTACCTTTGCTACATAGATGATACTATAGTATCTGAGTCTATCCCCTGTAAACCTAGAAGGTACTGACACTGCCAGAAAAGCAAGAGTGTTGAAACTCTGAATGGGATCAAGTCATTTGACGAGATAGAGGCAGTATATCTCTGGAGATGCCCAGCTAAGCGAATGTAATTGTGTGGTCGCAATTAGAGGATAGGGTTAATCCTTGAAGCATTCGACGAACAGGATCGAGACATGACCATTAATGTCTCAAAGCCGTAGATTGGCACCATAACCTTTGACTTGTCGTCGTCTATGGAATATGGTTATACTAAACGGATTAAGATTCAAGGTGAAACATTCCATCTGAGTCCGTTAGCCATTGAAGTAGAGGAATTAGGAGGGTTCAAACCCGGAAGGGTACCGACTCTGAAAAACAAGTCATGATGGGAAATTGATCACATTTCTGTATGGATTTGTGGGGGATTGTTAGAAAATTAGGATTTTAGAGCTTAATTTAATTATGTTCTTGATGTTAATCCTAAAATCTAATGATTGGAAATTGTTCAATGATATTTGAACTTAAATTTTCATGTATGGTTTTAAGAATTTTCTTAGTGAAATCCATATGAAATGAGAGATGAAAGTAGCTTGGAAAAGCTTGGAAAATTTGAGAATGTTTGTCCCACATTGAAATAAATAAAGGGGGTTGTGTGCTTTATATGGTATTACCCACATGAGTAGTATACAACTACTAAGGTGTGTGATGGTCCATTGTGTTGTTGTGTGCTTCACGCGCGCGCACACACACACACGCGCGCCCCGCCCCGCCACGCACCGCACCGGACCGGGTCGGGTCGAAGGGCGATTTGGGCGAATGTCTCGGCGTCTCGCGTACGCGAGACGACCTGGGCGAGGATTTTATTTATTTGAGAATTATTTTAATTCGAATTTATTTATCGGTGATTGGATTATTAGGCTGGGTTCTGAAATAGGCTAAGTAGTCTAAATATATTGAACCTGCAAATAATCTGATCTGTAACAAGTTCTGATATAAGAATCAGAACTTAAGAACTGATGAATAAAATCAGAACTTAATAAGTTCTGATATCAGAATCAGAACTTAAGTACTGATGAGTCAAATCAGAACTTAAGTACTGATGAGTCAAATCAGAATTTAACTTAAGTTCTGATAATAATGTGGGTGTTAATGTGAAAAGCTGTTACAAATAATTTAAATTCAAAAGCTATTCAGTTTTGATTTTTTTTCATTTATGAATTCAAAATCTGATCAGTTTTGATTTTTTCATTAATGGAGCAGTTTAATTCAGACATTAAGTGTGTGGACAGTTTCATTTTTCCTCTCCTATAAATAGAGGCTAAACTGAATGAATACAACACACTACATTCTTATCTCTTCTCTTCAACCTCTCTGCATTTCTCTCCCATAAGTCCTGAAGTGCTGATATTTTCCGGCAACTGAGGTGCTGGTCGAAGTGGAGGTTTTGTTGCTGCTGTTAACATAAACTCCGAGCTGTTTTATCCTGGTGGAGATATTGCGCACATCCCAAACGCAGCAGGTAGGGGGCAATAATCTCTTCAAGAGCAGCCAGGACTTCGAGCAAGGCCTGGTGACTCAGCTGTGATTATTTTCTTGGCATTTTGTATCTGTAAACCTTTATTTCAGTCACTGTTGAAAGCTATGGTTTCGGGTACATCTTTCTTTCTCTCTTCGTTATTTCAGTTACTGATTTTGTTTACCTGCATGTTTTGTTTTGTTAACTGTGGTCTTGGCCTAAACTTGTTAAATTCTTTATACACTTGCCTCTATGTTGCTATACTTGTTAGTGAGTTTTACAACAGTTATAACATTTATAATATTATTATTTTATATAAATAAATTATAAAATAATAATTATATATTATTGACTTTAATAAAATTAAAATATTTACGTATTATTTTGTATTAATCATATTATTGAAAGATTTAAAATTTAGATAATTAGAATTTCAAAATGTTCTCCTGCTATAGTCTATAGGTCGTTTCGCTGCGGGTGCACAGCCTATAGAAAAGTGAGAGTTTTGAATAGGAGTGGTATATATGGATTACATGGTATTGTTTTTTAAAATATTGTTTTTTTAAATTTTTTATGATTTATTAATTATTGTATTATATTATAATTTGAAGTACTAAAATTAATCTTGAAAGTATTTGATTCCGTACAAAAGAGGTAAGAAAGAAGTTAAGTATAATTAGAAATTAAGCTGAATAATAATTTATAGAGTTTGTAGTTATATTAGATAGATGATTTAATTTTTTTAATAAAATTATACTTGTTTAAACTTTATTTTGGAAGGTGTTAGCATACTTTTTAGAAAGGTGTTAACCAACCGACCAAACGAAACCATGTTTTGCTTATAATCGTATAGTACAGAAGCATGAAGTTGCTATTATGTTGTGAATAAGTTCAAGCTCTAATTTAGCAGCCACAAGAAGTAATAATCCCATATTTCCTGTTTTTTTCTCACCAGAACCAATGAGTTGTTGTTCAACTATAGAGCACTTTAGCCATCCACATCACCCTCTAGTACTAAAAGAGGATGTAATTATGAAAATGAGTGCAAAATGCTCTGTTTGTGTCAAATCTGTTGAGTACTTATCTGTATATACATGTGGCAGTGATGCTACTGATATTGTTTGTCGACAATTCTACCTCCACAAGAGTTGTGCTAAATTACCAAAATAGATAATTCACGATAACAGGGACGTACACCCCCTTACTCTACTGCCACGCATTGATAACAACAATTGTGATGTTTGTGATATTCGTGTGGAATTCGCTTATGCTTGTGATGCTTGTAGCTTTGACCTGTGTGTTTCTTGTGCTTGCATTCCTACTTTTGTTTTTGAACATGAAGTTATTCGTTATGAAGGTCACAACGAGCATATGCTAACATTACGGAGGCAAGTTAGGTTTCATTGTGATGCTTGTTATCTTAAAGTTACATATCGTTCCTATGTATCACTACTATAAAAAGTAGAATAGACATCGAATAAAAATCGATATCTATGAACAAAAAAATCCGATGTCTTCGTGGGTGATGTTAAAAACTCCCCATTTAACATCAGTTTTAAACTGATGTTAAAGAACACATATAACATCAGTTTTTAAATATGTTAAATTTCTAATGCATATCTAATTTGGGTTATATTATCATGATATGATATTTTTATCAATTTAAACATATGTGAGATAAGCAAAATATTTCCATTTAGCTATTAAACTGATGTTACTAATACCAGTAACAACGATTTTCAAGATAAACCGATATAAAAATAACTTTTAACATCAGTTCTTTATTTCAAACCGATATCTATTGGTAACAAACCGATGTCTATAAAGCTCAATAACATCGGTTTTCTGTTTTAAGATTTTTTTTGTTGTAGTATTTAACATCGGTTTTATTCGATATTACTGATGTCAATGTTCCACTAAGACTGATGTATTAAGTTTTGATAGACATCAGTTTTTTATTTTATAACAGTTGTTAAAGTGTTAAATAAACATCATTTTCCATTGTAATGATGTCTGATTACCTGTTTCATTAATGTACATTTTATAAATATAGATATAGATGCCAAAAATTTGCCAAACCAATAAACTGTCAAAATCAACTACTGCTTTACATCAGTTGTCTATATATCTAAAAACCAATATCCAAACATCAAGTACAATATTTTCATCTAATCATAACATCAGATACTACACATATTCATTCATTTATTCTAATTATGCACTAGCTACAACATCCAACACATGCAAACCTTCCGGTTCCAAGCCTCAAAACTGTTTCAACGAGTGCTTTTACTTCTGAACCTGAAAAATTAAGGTCCCCTAATTCTGCACATGCATGCCCTTCACTGGACCAACCTGCAAGTTATAACTGCAACTAATAAAATGAGTCCAATAGAAAGAGATCAGAGCAAGTATGCAGGTAAAATTTAATTTATTTATATTGTCACAAAAACCCAACTACAACTTGGTATCAGTATCATAGACAAGTCTTAATATTTTCCTTAATTTGCAACTTGACTGCAAAATTTGGTTCTTAGCCCTAGTATCATTAGAATATCATTATAAGCACCAAGTCCAAAAAGACTGCAGATGTGTGTGTATCCAAATTTTAATGAAGAAAGCTTATCGAAAAGATTTGTAACTTCAATGTATTGGTCCATTGTTACGCTAACTACAACTCGATACGACTTGCATGCCAAAAACACAGGGGAGATGCTCTTTGATATCGTCTACATGTTATTTAACTTGGCAGTGACAACATACCTCATAGGAAACATGACAAACCTTGTCGTTGACTGGACCAGCCGCACCAGAGACTTTGTATGTCCTCCTTCCACATTTTTTTACTGGTTTTTAACAGTCTCCTGATCTGTCCAAGTAAAACAAATGAGATTATTCATTTCAATCAATGAATTTGAGATGGATTAGGAAAAAATAGTTAAAAAACAGAATAGGTATCGGTAAAGTTCTGAAAAAAATAATATTATATGTAAACATTCATTTACACACTTATAAAGAGATTTCTCTGCATGTATTTCTCCAACTATAAATTTCAGGTATACACTTGTCATCAGAATTACTTGATCGACTATAGGAATCATATCAGAAATGATTACAACACCTGAACACATGGGAGAAAATATAGAGATGGCAGCCATTTGACATTTTTCCCTCGGTGTCTGCTGGATAGTTACAGGTCATGGACAGATCATGTATTTCTTTTCGAAAGGCTGCAATGCTGTGTATCAATAGCATTTCGAAGGGCTGTAATGCTGCAATGCTGTGTATCAATGTCGTATATTCTATGAATAATAGATAAAAAAACATGCATATAGTCAATAACATTTGGATCAGAAATATATATAGCATTTGGATCAGAAATATACTGGCATTTATAGCCCAAAGACCATAGAGAAACATCTAAGAAATATCCATAACACATAACAAATTGACCAACCTCCAGGAAGTTGTTTACTTTTACATGTTGCACTTGTTTGAGCATTCAGATTTCAGACACATTATAAAGATTTTGTAATGAAGTGGAGGAGGAGGGCAAAGAAGTGAGCTGAACATACAAGATCAATGAGTGCATCAGCTTTCTCATAAAGAGAACCATATGCAATGGCATCGGACCTCCGATTAAATGCATGGGGTACATAATACTTAATATATTGTTTGGAAACCTAAATTTCGCGCAGAAGTAAACTCCAAGATTTGCAACACTTTGCTTCCCTCAATATAATTGCTTTAATAAAGGTATTACTGTATATATAGACAAAAGTTTGTCCTAGGACAAACTACTCACTGTTTGACCTGAACTGATCTTTTTTCTTCAGGATGTATTACTCTTGTCTTTTAAAACTTATTCTAAAGATATCAACTTAAAATCTCACATAAAAAAATGTACCACATGGAGCATTATAAGTTTAGAGTTTAACAGTATCTTTATTCAGCAGTTTTAATGTTTCTAGATTGAATAAATTCGAGGTTCATCTAAAGTTTAGAACTGTGAGTTAAGAAATTGATCAGAAGCAACAGCTAGTTTCATAACTTGCAATGTTAGTGAAGTAGTTGAAACATACATCCACATTGCATTAGGGTTATATAGTTGATACAATCCTGTTTTTTAAATGAAATACCGAATAAATCACTTCAAGAGATGATAAATTTCGTACCTGAATACTTCACATCACAATGCAGATATTTTTTCTATACCTTGACTGATAAATTTAGTTAAATACCTCACATAGTTGCTATCAAATTCACACAGCTTAGGCTTAGCACACAACTAAAGTCCAGATCAAAGCCTACAAAAAACTTAGTAAAGCACCGACTTCCGTGTCTAAATTTAAAGAATTTAAAGCCATTCTCGTAAATAAACCACCTTCCTATTCACATAACAGCTACATTGGTTGCCTGGTGCGGGGATTAACAGTAAAACCACCAAAAACACCATCCCATCTCATCGTGATTACAACAACTAATAACCCGTAAAATAATCTAGCAAAACCAAAGTCCGGCATAACGCAAATATCACAAGCACATAAAATACACATATAAGAATTGTTCAATTAAAAAGGAAAAAAAGAAAGAAAGAAACCTTTAGAATTGTAGTATTGATTCTCAATGTCAACATCTTGCTCTTCTTGTTTTTCGTCAGAGTACTCAAACCCATAATCCTCCATATCAGCATCTACAAAACAACACAATAATATAGCTTTCTAACAAGGAGAACCATATTCAATGGTAGATAATATATGTATGAATGACGTAGTGAAAAAGACGTCATTCAGTAGGTGTCAAAGGAAGCACAGGGTAAGAACAGGGCTCAACATTGAACATGGCTTAACATTCAACTAACTTAAACTACCAACTCTACTACCTTCAGAACTTCTCAGAAATAATATACCTATACAAGATTCAACAGATATACAGATCAAATTCAGCATAAAATCTATTTTTTATCCATTCAGAGGATAAACAAAGAAAAAAAGAATAAGATTAACTAATAAATGTAGGATTTGGCGGTTTGTAGTTTATATGCTTCAAATTGTATTTGAACACAAACATAGACATTACGTGCATTGCTATTCTAATTTAGTACATGATATGAAGCATGATTTAAGCATTGGAGTTGGAGCACTCTGCTTGCTGCTCCAACTCGGAGCTCAACATGCGATGAAGGAGCTCATCAACTCTGTGACTGCGTGTTTTTGTGCCAGCGTGTTTTTGTGCCAGCATAACGTCGTCTTGGCTCCCTTGCTTCACTTTCGAGTTTAAATTAAAATTAAACTCGATTAGTGCACTGTGGATGTATAAATTTGTCTCCTTTTTTCTCCCCTTTGTATCTAATTTAATTTATATCACTATAATGCAAGAAGTAGAAGGCATACTTCTAAATTCTGATATCATTACACGATTCATAGCATCACATCTTTATAGTTGTATAAATATTTGATGTATGTCTTTTGAATCACGAGCTATATTTCGACAAACCAGCAATCCAGATAGAAATTTACAATTCTACAATTAAAGAGCGTACAACTTAGCTTAATTAGAACCAATTAAAAACTAAAAAATTAGGGTTTCAATTTGAAACCCCCAATTCTAAAATTAGTGTTCAAAACTTACCAAATTCAAGTTTTAACTTCAACTTAGCTAATATCGAAAACGATACAAGAATCGCAACAGCAAATACAGATCTAGAGGCTCTTTTCCTCTATATTACTTTCTTATTCGCCATCAACGTCACGAAAACCTTGCAAAATCAACAATATCGAAATCAAATACACGCACACACAAACATATAAATATCAATATAACATCAAGGGGGAGAGAGAGATTGTAATTACAAAAGAGTAGAGATGGACAATGTCGTTGCGATGTCTAATTGGGATACGTCGGCAAGAAAATCCAAATGAACATTGTAATGAAATTCCGGCGAGAGAAATTACGATGCAGATTTAGGGAGTGAAACTCGGTAAAGATTGACGAAATTATTGAGGGTGTTCTTCAGGGAGAGGAGAGAGTGAAGAGAGAGAGCGTAATCGAGACTTGAGAGAAAAAAGGTGATATGGGTGTTCTTCAGAGAGAAGATAGAATGAAGAGATATATTTTTGTTGGTAACCACGGACTTAGGGTGTTACTACGTTTTAGGATAAAGATTACGAAAAGAGGATTACCTTGTTAATGGTTGATTCCACGCTCTTCTATTGTATTCCCAAATTTCCTTGAGCGAAGTGTGGCCTCCGTCTTCTCAAGTTATCCTCTCTTCTTGCTCCTTGGTGGCTACAATATGTTTTCACACAATTGCCAAGCAAGAAGAGAATAAGAATATATATAGGCTACAATAGGGACCATGGATAATTAGGTTGGGCCTTCTAATTACATCTTGAACCTAGCCCAATGTAATTAAATATTAATTCAATCCACTAAAGAATTAATATTTGCACTACCTTTCCTAATACCGTAATTTAATTAATTCGGTTCCAATATTATTTGCTTATTAAATTCCCCATGTTTAAAATATCATATGTCCATTAATTAAATAAATTACTGATAATTTATTTAATTAATATCTTTTATCCTTGATCATCCACTCAAGCTTTATTTAATTATGCCAGAATAAATTCCACCTGCAGGGTTTCACATAATTAAATCTTTTTGAGCTTTCAAGGGGACATCATTAACCCGAATATTATCAGGACATGGATTCCTTCAATAAATAATATCCACCATGTATATAATTCCATCACCCAAAATATAATGATATAATTCAAAAGAATTATTTCATATATAAATCAAAGCATGTAAATAATATACACGTGTCAATTACTATTTCCGGATTAAGAACCTAAGCATTAATAATAACATAGAATCTTAGTTCTCCTTCTTAATCAGTATTAAGGGAACAATTCTAAATTTGATCATGTTCAATATACACAAAGTATACTAGCATTATTTATTAGTCAATATAAACTAATCTAAATAATACTATAGCCATACCAGTGGATTGTCCAACACCACCTGTGCTGTGAACCTTATTATATTATATAACCGTATTTAACAATCTAATATTCTGTATCCCATTTGATAATAGATTGTTCACAATATATAATATTAGACAACATGTAAACATTCAAATGATTCTCAAATAAACTGGCCAGAAATAAATGTACATACTTCAAATAAATATTTTCAGTATACACTAATAGTTTTTGAGTTTTTTGTTTTTATTTTTGGTTTTATGTTTTTAATGTTTTTTGTTTTATTTTTAATTGAAAAGAGGGGGAAATGTGTGTGAAAAAAGGGGGGAGAATTTGACTAAGGCAAAAAACAGAGGGGGGAAACATGGAGGGAATGAAATATTTGCTAAGGGGGGAAACGGGGAAGGCGCGCTGATTAATTTTTTTAAAACAGACATATAACATCAGTTCAGCTAAAACACTGATGTTTATAAAACCAAAAGACATCAGTTGCTCAAAACTGATGTCTAAAACACCTTTTACATCGGCGCCAAAAACAACCGATGTCTTTGAGGCGATGTCTATTCTACTTTTTCTAGTAGTGTATATTTCTCTTGTGATTTTTGGATTCACAAGAAGTGTGCATTTTCTCCGCCTATCATCCCAAACCCTACTTATCATCATCACCCTCTCATTCTCATATTTTCTATTCCTGTCATGTATAGCTGTTTTGTTCGATCCTGTTATATCTGTAACAAACGAATTCAATCCTGCAGCTGGTCTTATTACTGTCACTGTTATTCCTAGTGAACTAACAATGAGATTTACAGAAGGGGGGTTGAATGTAAATCTCAAAACTTTTTCAAGTTTTGAGTAGTTTCAAAGGCTGTGTGTTTAAGATAAACAAGCGTGTGAATTGCTTTAAGCTAATACAGACAGATATATATTCAAACACAAAAGTACAGAACACAACAGACCTTAAAAACTTTTCTGGTGGATTTGTTGTTCCACCAGAGATGGTATTTCAGAAAATCTGTGATTCAAGAAGTTGATCACAGCTGCATCCTAGTACAAACTAGATAATTTTTCTCTCAAGATTTTTCTAAACAGCTCTGGAAAAATTCTCTTATAATTACTAGCCGCTACTTGATTTATATAACACCAAGTTTACAAGTGAAGACAAAGATAAAAAGTACAACAATAAAATAAGTTCTCCACTTGTTTCTTCTCCATTTTACTCCAGTGCATTGTTGACTATTGCCTCTTTATACTAGAGTAGAACGGCTGCTTTTTCTGATGTTCCTGAAATAGGCTACCACATCTCAGTTGTCTCTATCAACCCATGTGCCTCTGTTTGTAGGTACAACTACCACTTGTCAACTGCTATTTAACAGAACATCCGTTGAAGCCTTCATCCGTTGATGGCTTTATCCGTTGATGTGTTAGCAGTTGAAGCTCTATCCGTTGATGCACTCATCCGTTGAAGGATGTTATCCGTTGAAGCTTTAGAGACATCCGTTGAAGCTTTGTTTCTCATCCGTTGAAGGTCTTTAAGTTATCCGTTGACACCATTTCATTTATACAAAACTACAAGGCATGAAATATTTACAATTGGCCTTCCTATATGCATATCCTTTAGTAGTCAACATGACTTATAATTTCCCTCAACATTTAAGAATTATATCTCAAATTCAGAGACTGAAATGTGCTACAACACTAGACTTATTTCTAAGTAAAGCTACACCATCAACGGATAGCCAAAGTGGTCTTATCCGTTGAGGCTACAAACACTAGATTTCTACTTAAGTGTTTTGTTAAACATATCATCAAACTAATGCACATATATTCCTAACAATCTCCCCCTATTTATGTCTATAAGAATTGTAGACATAAATTCAAGGTTAACTTGATGATAACAAAACACTTAACAAATATATGAACTGAAACTAAGTAGAAATTTAAAAGTGCTGCAAAAGTGTATGTACTAGAAGGTAATTGAAGATTTACAGTGTTTCCAAGGTTGATCCTCTAGCCTGAGCAAATCATCTTTTTCTTCTTTGATCCCTGGTTTTCTTTCCTAGCCCTTTGTCATTTTCCTCAATTTGGAGTTGGAGTTGTCTGAAAAATTCAGCTTCATCTTCATCATTGATATCCAACTTAGATTGCATTTCTTTGAGAGTTTCATTGCTGGCAATCTTGAGTTGGTCTTCAAGTCTGAAAAATCTTCTGACTCCTTTATCATCTCTGAATTCCATCAACCAATGAGGTGATTTGTGAATTGTAGTTCCCCTTTCTTGAATGAGTAAGGTTCTGGGCAAAGCATTGGGCTTCCTCCAAGTTTTCCTTATGTTGGCAATCTTGTTGAGAATTTCAGTCTTGGCAGTCCTGGTAAAGCCAGAATCCTTTTGTATGGCTGAAAAGACTCTGATCAAGGTAGAGTAGCCTTCATTCAGAATCCTGTAGAGAGGCCATGTTCTTTCCCCAACTCCTTTGTATCTGAACACCAATCTCTCTGGTAGCTGTCTGTAAGCAGCAATTCCCCTTACATCCTCCAGCTCATCCAGATAGAGTTCAATGTCTGAAATTTCTTTTATGTCACAGATGTGAACATAATCATCTTTAGAAATGGGTGGCTTAGGGTTAGGTTTATGTTTTTGAGTGAATTTCTTAGAGTTTAGGGGAGGTGTAGATTTTGATTTTCTTTTCTGTTTCTTTGGTAGTGGAAGAGTGGTTAAAAAGGTAGGCAAATTGATGGTGTCCCAATCAATAGGTTCATCTTTTGGGATGATTGGTTCATCATGGATGTTTATAGTGGGATCAGCAACAAAGGGTTCAGGTATGGAAGGTAGAGATTTAGTTTCTTCAGTGTTGCCTTCACTCCTTCTATGTGCCTTGGCCTTTCTTCTGTTTCCCTTCTGCCATTCCTCTTTTTCCTCCATGCTTTCACCAAATATACTCCCAAAAACCTCATCTAAGTTTGCAATCTTGTCTTCACCCCTGAATTTAATTTCTTTCTCATTTTCAACTAGACTTGACTTTAGCTTTTGTTCAAGCTTTGCTTGTGCTCTTTTGTCAGCCTTGAGTTTTTCAGCTTCTTTCTTTAACCTTTTGGTTTCTTCCCTCTTGGCTATTGAGAATTTGGGATGTCCTTGCATCACACATATGCTCTTTCCCTCTCTAAAGATAATAGCCATGTTTCTCCTTACTGCCTCATCCATGGTCTCCTTGTGTTTTATGATGCTAGTACCCAAAACTTTGTGTTAGGAATATATGTGCATTAGTTTGATGATATGTTTAACAAAACACTTAAGTAGAAATTTAGTGTCAGTAGCCTCAACGGATAAGACCACTTTGGCTATCCGTTGATGGTGTAGCTTTACTTAGAAATAAGTCTAGTATTGTAGCATATTTCAGTCTCTGTATTTAAAATGTAATTCTTAGAAGTTGAGAGAAACTATGAGTCATGTTGACTACTAGATGATATGCAGATAGGAAGGCCAATTGTAAATATTTCATGCCTTGTAATTTTGTATAAATGAAGTGGTATCAACGGATGACTTAAAGACCTTCAACGGATGAGAAGCTAAGCTTCAACGGATGTCTCTAAAGCTTCAACGGATAAAGTCATCAACGGATAACAACCTTCAACGGATGAGTGCATCAACGGATGAAAGCTTCAACTGATGTTCTGATGATTAGCCGTTGATAAGTGGTAGTTGTACCTACAGACAGAGGCACATGGGTTGACAGAGAAAACTGAGATGTGGTAGCCGAATTTCAGGATCAACAGAAAAAGCAGCCGTTCTTCTTTAGTACAAAGATGCAATAGTCAACAAAGTACTTGAGTGAACAGGAAAAGAAGCAAGTGAAGAACTTATTTTACTATTGTAATTTTATATTGTTTTTCACTTGTACACTTGGTAATATATAAACCAAGAAGAAGCTAGTAATTAGAGAGAGAGATTTTCCAGAGCTGTTAAGAAATATCTTGAGAGAAAATTCATCTAGTTTGTACTAGGATGCAGCTGTGATCAACATTGTTGAACACAGATTTTCTAATATACCATCTCTGGTGGAACAACAAATCCACCAGAAAAGTTTTTAAGGTCTGTTGTGTTCTTTTCATTTGTGCTTGAATATATATCTGTCTGTATTAGCTTAAAGCAATTCACACACTTGTTCTTCTTGAACACACAACTTTCATAAACTGCTCAAAACTTGAAAAAGTTTTGAGATTTACATTCAACCCCCTTCTGTAAATCTCATTGTTAGTCCACTAGAAATAACAATTGGTATCAGAGCAAGCTCTTGACACACAAAGAGTTTAAAGATCTTGGAATCTAACAAAGATGAGTAAGAAGGATATTGGAGTAAAGATCCCAGTTCTTGACAAAGACAGTTATCACCACTGGAAGGTGAAAATGCACCTTCATCTACTCTCCCAAGATGAAGGTTATGTAAACTGCATTAAGAATGGTCCTCACATTCCCCACAAAGTAGCCACAGTTGCTACGGCCACTATTGCTGTTGGTCAATCCATTCCAAAACCTAGAGCAGAATGGACAATGGAAGACACAGAAGAAGTCCACAAGGATAAGAAGGCTATGAACATTTTGTTTAATGGTCTTGACAAGGATATGTTTGATAATGTGATAAATTGTTCAACTGCCAAAGAGGTTTGGGACACAGTTCAGCTGCTGTGTGAAGGTACAGAACAAGTAAAAGAGAACAAAATGCAGCTTCTCATTCAACAGTATGAGTACTTTCATTTTGAAGAGAATGAATCTTTAAATGACACATTTAATAGATTCCAAAAGCTGTTGAATGGACTGAAGCTGTATGGTAGAGTGTACCAGGTGAAGGATTCAAATCTTAAATTTTTGAGATCCTTACCAAAGGAATGGAAACCCATGACTGTTTCCTTAAGAAACTCTCAGGATTATAAGGACTTTACTCTTGAAAGATTATATGGAATCTTAAAGACTTATGAACTAGAGTTGGAACAGGATGAGGTATTGGAGAGGGGGAGAAAGAAAGGAGGTTCAGTTGCATTGGTAGCTGAAAATGAGAAAGAATGCAGAAAAGAAACTGTGAGATCTACATCAAGCTCCAAAGATGGTGTAAGAAATCCAGAATCAGACAAGGGTAAAGAGCAAGTTGCTGAAAATGAAGACAACTCCAGTCAAGATGACTCTGATGGTATTGATGAGCATCTTGCATTTCTGTCCAGGAGATTTGCAAAGATGAAGTTCAGGAAAAACACTAGAGCCACTAAACCCTATAAGAACATGGTGGACAAATCCAAGTTCAAGTGTTTTAATTGTGGTATAAGTGGACACTTTGCAAGTGAGTGCAGAAAGCCAACCTCTGAGAAGAAGAAATTTGAACAAGTAGATTACAAAAAGAAATATTTTGATCTACTCAAACAGAAGGAAAGGGCTTTCATTACTCAAGAAAAGGACTGGGCAGCTGATGGAGATGAAGAGGATGAAGATGTGGATTATGTCAACCTTGCTCTCATGGCTGATTCTGAAGAAAACGAAGTTAGTTCATCAAGCAATCAGGTAATCACTACTGATTTAACACAGCTTACTAAAGAAGAGTGCAATGATGCTTTCAATGACATGTCTACTGAATTGTATCATTTGCGTGTGTCTCTTAAATCTCTTGCTAAAGAAAATAGTAGGATCAAAGAGAACAATCTGTTTTTAAGTAATAGAAATACTGTGTTAGAAAACAAGTTGATTGACCTAGAGAAAACCAAATTGCATTGTATATCTGTTGAGAATGAACTAGCTGAATCTGTTAAGAAAGTAGAAATACTTTCCAATCAATTAGAGAAAGAGCAAGAGGTGATTAAAGCCTGGAAAACATCTAGGGATGTAAGTGCTCAAATTGCCAAAGTCCAAGGAATTGAATCATTCTGTGAAACTGCCTGGAATAAAAATAAAAAGAAACTGGAATTAATTGATGGACTGTCAACGGATGTGGAATCAACGGATGATGAAAGTTATCCGTTGAAGGAAGAAAAGGAACATCCGTTGAAGGTTCCTCAATTAAAACAGGCAGATGTTTCTAAAAGAGAAAATCTAAAGAAACTCAACAAAAAGTTTGGTTCAACTTCAAAGAACTTTGTCAAAGAAGAAGCAAGCACATCCAAAGATGTCAGAAAGGTGAATGTAGGGCACATGACCTTAGAACAGTTAAACAATAGGCTCAAGATGGTTGAGGATAAAAAGGAATCCAAAAGGAAATCCAACAGAAATGGGAAGGTAGGAGTTAACAAACATAACAATTACACACCTGACAAGTATGCTCCTAGAAAAAGCTGTGTGCATTGTAGTAGTGTTAATCATCTATCTACTAATTGTAAATCTATTAAGAAATCTCCCATAACTGTACCCTCTTCCATGCCTAACATGTCTGTATCACCTCTACATGCTATGCCTGTTATGTCTCAACAAAATCCTTATGCACATTTTGCAAACATGCCATATCTTAACAATCCTTATCTTGCTGCATTCAGTATGCCTCAAATGCCATACAATATGCCAATGTGGAATAACATGTATGCACAATCCATGCCTAATAATTCTATAAATGTGCTGGATAATGTTGTGACTAACCCTACACCTCAACCAACCACATCTAAGACCAAGGTTGACTCAAACTCACCTAAGTCTAAAGATGCAGGAGGAATGAAGTCTAGGAGAAAGGCTAACAAGAATGGACCCAAGGAAACTTGGGTACCAAAATCAAATTGATTGATTTTGTGGTGTGCAGGAAAATAGAAGAAATCTATGGTACTTGGACAGTGGCTGTTCAAGACACATGACTGGAGATTTCTCCCTGCTCACAGAGTTTAAAGAGAGAGCTGGTCCCAGCATAACCTTTGGAGATGACAGCAAAGGGTTTACTATGGGATATGGCTTGATTTCAACAAGGAATGTCATCATTGAAGAAGTTGCATTAGTTGATGGTCTCAAGCACAACTTACTGAGTATCAGTCAACTATGTGATAGAGGGAATACAGTTTCCTTCAATTCTGAAGCCTGTGTTGTCACTAGTAAGGAAGACAACAAAGTGGTTCTAACTGGAGTTAGAAAAGGAAATGTGTACTTAGCTGACTTCAACTCTACAGATGCAGAATCTATTACTTGTCTCTTCAGCAAAGCAAGTTCAGTTGAGAGTTGGCTATGGCACAAGAAGCTATCCCATTTGAATTTCAAAACAATGAATGATCTAGTCAAAAAGGACTTAGTAAGAGGAATTCCTCTTGTTGAATTCTCAAGGGATGGTCTGTGTGATGCTTGTCAGAAAGGCAAACAAAGGAAAGCATCATTTCAGAAGAAGCTTGAAACAACAATTGATGAACCATTACAGCTGCTACATATGGATTTGTTTGGACCAGTCAATGTATTGTCAATAGCAAGAAAAAGATATTGCTTAGTGATTGTAGATGATTTCTCAAAGTTCTCATGGGTCTGTTTTCTTGGATCAAAGGATGAAGCAAGTGAAATCATTATCAATCACATCAGGCAAGTCAATAATCATCCTGACTTGAAGGTAAGAAACATCAGGAGTGACAATGGAACTGAGTTCAAAAATTTGACGTTAAGGCTGTTCTGTGAAGAAAATGGAATCATGCATGAGTTCTCAGCTCCAAGAACACCTCAGCAAAATGGGGTAGTTGAAAGAAAGAACAGATCTTTAATTGAGGCTGCCAGAACAATGCTTGAAGAATCAAAGTTACCAACATATTTTTGGGCTGAAGCTGTTAATTGTGCCTGTTTCACTCAAAATATTTCTTTGATCAATCAAGCTAAAGGCATGACTCCTTATCAGTTGTTCAAGAAAAGAAAACCAACTCTAAACTTTCTTCATGTTTTTGGATGTAAATGTTTTATACTGAGGAATCAATCTGACCATAAAGGGAAGTTTGATGCAAAGGCTGATGAAGGAATATTTGTTGGTTATTCAGCTGGAAAATCTTATAGGGTCTACAATCTAAGAACCAACATTGTTATGGAATCTGTGCATGTTGTGTTTGATGATAAAAAGATTGATGGACTAACAGATGAGGGACATAATGAGAGACTCAAATTTGACAACATTGAGATATATTGTGATGATAGTGAAGAGGAGACTGATGGAGATGACACTTCAAAAGGGATTCAAAACATGCCCCTGGATAATGCACAAAATACTGCATCCATTGATAGAAGCAATGCAGTATCCGTTGAAAGACATAGTGCATCATCCGTTGAAGTACAAAATGAAGCATCCGTTGATCATAGTTCATCAACGGATAATCGATTTACATCATCAGTTGATAGAACTCCAAGTTCCCTGCAGAGGACCAACAACTCAGGGGGAGTTTCAACTAGTCAACACTCTGTCTCACATCATGACAATACTGAGGCCACCTCATCTAGAGCACATCTTCCACCACAAAGGAAATGGACCAAGAATCATCCCTTTGAACTGATCATTGGTGATGCATCATCTAAAGTGCAAACAAGAAAAGCCACTCAAGATGAATGTCTGTATAGTAGTTTTCTGTCTCAGGAGGAACCTAAGAAAGCGGAAGAAGCTCTATTGGATCCAGATTGGATATTAGCTATGCAGGAAGAGCTGAACCAATTTGAGAGAAACCAAGTATGGAAGCTGGTACCCAAACCAAAGAACAAGAGTCCTATTGACACAAAGTGGGTATTCAGAAACAAGATGGATGAAAATGGCATTATCATAAGGAATAAAGCCAGACTGGTTGCTAAAGGCTATTCTCAGCAAGAGGGAATAGATTTTGATGAAACATATGCTCCTGTTGCAAGACTTGAAGCCATCAGAATATTTCTAGCCTATGCAGCCCATGCCAATTTCAAAGTCTATCAAATGGATGTCAAGAGTGCATTTCTAAATGGGAAATTAGAGGAAGAAGTCTATGTAAGTCAACCTCCAGGATTTGAAGATCCAAATTTTCCAGACTATGTGTATTATCTGTTGAAAGCACTCTATGGACTGAAGCAAGCACCTAGAGCCTGGTATGAAACATTATCAAAATTTCTTTTGGAGAATCATTTCACTAGAGGTACTGTTGATAAAACTCTCTTCTTTAGAAATGTTAATGGCTCTAGTATACTTGTTCAAATTTATGTAGATGACATAATATTTGGTTCTAAAGATAATAAACTTTGTAAAAAGTTTGCTAAGCTAATGCAAAGTAATTATGAAATGAGCCTAATGGGAGAACTAACCTATTTTCTTGGTTTACAAGTTAAACAAGTTAGTGATGGAATTTTCATTAGTCAAACTAAATATATTTATGATCTTTTAAAGAAGTTTGACTTAATGGAATGTTCATCTGCAAAAACTCCCATGGCCACTGCCACCAAACTTGAATTGAATAAGACTGAAAGGTCTGTGGACATTACAAGTTATAGAGGCATGGTTGGTTCACTTTTATATTTAACTGCTAGCAGACCAGATATAATGTTTGCTACATGTCTGTGTGCTAGATTTCAAGCTGATCCTAGGGAGTCTCACTTAATTGCAATCAAGAGAATTTTCAGATATCTCAAGGGTACACCAAATTTAGGAATTTGGTATCCTAGAGAATCTGGCTTTGATCTAATTGGTTATTCAGATGCAGACTATGCAGGTTGCAAAATAGACAGGAAAAGTACAACAGGCTCCTGCCAATTCCTGGGAAACAAGCTTGTATCATGGTTTAGCAAAAAGCAAAATTCAGTCTCTACTTCTACAGCTGAGGCTGAATACATTGCTGCTGGAAGTTGCTGTTCTCAAATGTTATGGATGAGGAATCAACTCCTTGATTATGGACTTCATGTTGATAGAATACCTATCTTTTGTGACAACACAAGTGCCATAGCCATAACAGAGAATCCTGTGCAACACTCAAGGACCAAGCACATTGATATTAAGTACCACTTCATCAGGGAGCATGTCATGAATGGTACAGTGGAACTACATTTTGTTCCAAGTGAACAACAAATTGCTGACATATTTACCAAGCCACTTGATGAATCAACATTCACAAGATTGGTAAGTGAGCTAGGTATGCTTAATTACTCTTAAAATTCATGTCTTCTTTGCAATTTGATGTGAAGCCTGAAATATATTAGTTGCTAGAACAAATTTGACTTTTAACAAAGTTTATTCCATCAACGGATGTTCCCTATCCGTTGAAAGTCAAAATTGCTCTATCAACGGATATTCATTATCCGTTGAAAGACAAGTATATCTCTGGAACTTTTATCCGTCAACGGATAAAGCTGAAGTACCTTTCAACGGATGACAATTTACATTATCCGTTGAAATGTCACATCAGGCGTTTGAGGTGTTTCACAGCCGTTGATTCTATTTTCTTAACCGTTGATACCATACATACATCTGTATGTATTGGTTTTAAAGGTAGTTTTTAGAATACTTACAGTTTATTCTTAAACGGCTGAAATTCACTAACACCTATTTATTGATTAATCCTTTATTTATTTCTTTTTCTTTGAAAGCATATAAGCCCTTCTGATTGTTCATTATTACTTTACGCTTTCTTAGAATTTCAAGCATTTACCATTTTCTCTCTGCAAAACCTTCAAGTTATTCTCTGCAATTTCTACTCACAACAATGGCACCAGTCGTGAAGATTATGTCTCAATCTGGGTTCATCTACGAGAAGAACAATTTCATAGCTCTGGTAGAAAAGAATGAAGCCCACTCAGATTATCACAAAATGATGGACTTCATCAAAAACTGTAAACTTAGCTATGCAATGCTGGAAGCCCCAACGATTTTCTGTGAAGTAGTTGAGGAGATTTGGACAACTGCTGAGTTCAACTCCATGGATATGACTATCTCCTTCACTCTCAAAGGTAAAAATCACTGTATTAACTGTGATGACTTACAAGCATGTTTTAAATTACCTGAGAACAATGCCATGACACCACACACTGATAGTGATGTATCCAGCATGTTAGATTCCATAGGTTACTCTCTTAACTCTGCTAATTTAGGGGGTATTAGACGAAAAGGCCTTAGGAAAGAATGGAGTTTTCTTGGGGATGCCTTCATAAAGGTTTTCTCTGGGAAAATTAGTAATTTTGATGCCATAACTTCATCTCTTGTTAATATGTTCTATATGCTTGTTTCTGATAGGTACTTTAACTTTAGCAACTATGTGATGCTAGAATTAGGTACTAGATTAGGTAACAAAGCTAATAGACCTAATAACATCTATTATGCTAGATTCTTTATGTTATTGGCTAACCATGTTGCTGAAGGTTTAGTCATTATCAATGAGAATAATAAACTCAAGTGCTGGGCACAAGAGAAAAGAGTTCTTGCAGACTTATTGAGAATGGATCTCAACAGCAGTGTGCAATTGGTATATTTACCAATCATGAATGCACCCCAGGTAGGTGAGGTAATTGCTTCTACAACTCCTACTTCTTCCAACCCCTCTATTTCTTTATCTTCTAGTGTGGCCATGAAATCTGTGTCAATGCCCCAACAGATTTCTACCAAGGTCACCAAATCTAAACTTTCAAAATCCAAGACAAAGAAAACCACCTCTGTTGTTTCTCAAAAGACAACAGTTGTAACAACAACCATTAACCCTGAGGGAAGTGAACAGGGTGTGAGTGGTGAGGGGAGGGGTGAACATCAAAGAAACCCCCAGGATAAGGAAGGAGAGTTGAGTGCTTCCCAAGCTAGCCAAGCCCCAGTTTCTCAAAAAGCTGTGGTGGTTGAAAAGGTTTCTAGCACATCCCTAGTAGCATCCTCCCAAAAGGATGTTACTATTGAAAAGAGTTCCCAACCAGGAACACAGAACAAAAGAGGGAGGGACACTAAAGCCAAACACTCACCTACAAAAGCTTTTATTAGAAGAAAGAAGGCTAGAACCCAATCTTCTACACAGGGTGCACACACTGCACAGATACATCCATCTGTCTCTGTGCCTTCTCAAACTCAGTTTGATGTGACTCCAATAAATGTGGAGTCACAGCCCCATTCTCTCACAATAACTACACATCAATCACCAAACACTTCATCACCATCTCTGGATGTGGATATGTTATTCCCATCAATTCCTGATTCTCCCTCTTTACAACTCAGGGAGGAGCCCCACTCAAATATAGGTGATCATCATCTTTTAGATGATTTGTTGGATCACCCGCAAATTCTTTCAGATATAATTGAAGGATCTGTATCAACACATATCAAATCAATCTATACAGATTCAACAGTTATATCACTTTCAATTTCATCTTCTTTTCCTTCTTCAACGGATATCACTCATCCGTTGACAAGTGGTTGTTCTTCAACGGATAAGCTTAACAGCAGTTATCCGTTGATAACATCAGTTTCACCTTCAACGGATATTCCACATCCGTTGACAGTCTCTACACAAATAACTGAATTAATCCCAAGTGTAGAAGACATGAATACTGTGCAATCACTCTTAGGATTGAGGGAAGGGAGTGACAATTTGAGTGAGAGGCTGGGTTGCTCCCAGGCAAAAGGAGAGATTGAGAGCTCAAAAATGCATGCTATTTCTTCCAGCATGGCAAAAGTAAGTGAGTGGAGTACCACCTTAGTAGGTGAAGGTGAGGGAGTGAGATGTGTGAGCCAGGGGGAGCCCCTGATGCAAGAACATAGAGAAAAAGAGAGAAAAGCAGGTACAGTAGATACAAGGGTGGAACCAGCCATTGCTAATGAGTCAATGATTGTGGATGATGCTGAAAAGGAAAGACAATTTCAGCAACATTACAAAGCTGTAATTGATAACATTTCCTTGGATGCTGACACTTTTACTCATCCTGTGACAGCCTATCAACTGTTGGCTGCTCAGGGCAATGAGGAGGCAGAAAGGTCACTACATCTAGTGCACACAACACAATCTCTTCAAAGGGATAAAGCTGCCATTCACAAAATGCCTTCTACAGCTGATGAGCCATCTGAGGAATTTGGAGCAAATTCTGATGATGATGACTCTATTTCTTTTGATGGAAGCATGAACTTAGGGGGAGATGAAGGCCCTAGTTCAATTCCAAATCTACCTGAATGGGCCTTGACTAAGGAGTATAGAACAGGGGAATTCAATGTCTCTTTAGTCAAACAAATCAACACTATTCAACAGGCCATTCAGAACACTTCAAATGCAAATATCAAGGCTATCCTCCAAGCTCACCTGGACTCACTGCATCTCATGAAGTTGCAGAAAGTAAAGCAAAATATGAGTCTAGATGATCTCAGGAAAGATATTGCTGACTTGAAATCCTTCACTTCAGAAAAATTAGATTCAGTCATGCCCTATGGTACTTTGCAGGACTTGGTTTCGAGATTGAAAAAGGAATCAGTTACTGAACAAAGGCTGGCCAAGTTGGAAGACAGAGTTCAAGGAATTGAAGACTCTGTGGCCACCCTTCTTCTCAACCAACAATCTCAAACCAATCTCCTAATGCAGCTGGCCAAAGCACAAGGCTTGACCCCTCTCCTTGATGATAACAAAAAGGGGGAGAATAAAAGGGAAGGGGAAGGAGAGCCCTCTACAAAGATTCAGATATCTAAAGTGCTAGTTCCTGCCATCACTACTTCTCCAATCATTCAAATCAAGGGCAAGCCTGATGGAATTGATTTGATTCAGCTAGCAGCAGCTGAAATTCAAGTGAAAGAACAAAGGAGGAGAATTGATGAAAGGTTGCAACTGTTGTTTGGTTCTACACAAGACAAATCAACATCTGTGAAATACAGCACAAAAATTGAACCAATCAACATGGAGCTCATGCCAGTAGGGAGTCATAAGGATGGAGAAGCTTCTTCCAAAGAACTACAAGCTATAATTCTCAAGCCCAATGAAAGATCCAATAAGGACTCAACAAAGAATCCTTTAAAAGAAGTGGACTTTCCTCCTCCAAAAGCTGATGAGAACAAGATTTTAGGCAGGAGTATTGCTTATCTCAAAAAGACCATGGATGAGGCTGTAAGGAGAAATAGAGCTATTATAATTAGAGAGGGAAAGAGCATATGTGTGATGCAAGGACATCCCAAATTCTCAATAGCCAAGAAGGAAGAAGACAAGCAATTAAAGGCTGACAAAAGAGCACAAACAAAGCTTGAAAAACAGCTAAAGTCAAGCCAAGTTGAAGAAATGAAAGGAATTGAAGTCAGGGGTGAAGAAAAGATTGCTAACTTAGATGAGGTTCTTGGGAGCATATTTGGTGAAAATATGGAGGAAAGAGAGGAATGGCAGAAGGGAAACAGAAGAAAAGCCAAGGCACACAGAAGGAGTGAAGATAACCCTGAAGATACCAAATCTATATCTAAACCACTACCTTCCATACCTGAACCTTTTGTTGCTGATCCCTCTATAAATATCCATGGTGAACCAATCATTCCAAAAGAGGAACCTATTGATTGGGACAACATCACATTGCCTACCTTTTTAACCACTCTACCACTACCAAAGAAACAGAAAAGAAAATCTAAATCTACACCTCCCCTAACCTCTAAGAAATTCACTCAAAAACAAAAACCTAACCCTAAGCCACCCATTTCTAAAGATGATTATGTTCACATCTGTGACATAAAAGAAGCTTCAGACATTAATCTCTATCTGGATGAGCTGGAGGAAGTAAGGGGAATAGCTGCCTACAGACAGCTACCAGAGAGATTGGTGTTCAGATATAAGGGAGCTGGGGAAAGAACATGGCCTCTCTACAGGATTCTAAATGAAGGCTACTCTACCTTGATCAGAGTCTTTTCAGCCATCAAAAAGGATTCTGGCTTTACCAGAACAGCCAAGACTGAAATTCTCAACAAGATTGCCAACATAAGGAAGACTTGGAGGGAACCAAATGCTTTGCCCAGAACCTTACTCATACAAGAAAGGGGAACTAAAATTCACAAATCACCTCATTGGTTGATGGAATTTAGAGATGACAAAGGAGTCAGAAGATTTTTCAGACTTGAAGACCAACTCAAGATTGCCAGCAATGAAACTCTCAAGGAAATGCTATCTAAGTTGGATATCAGTGATGAAGATGAAGCTGAATTCTTCAGACAACTCCAACTCCAAATTGAGGAAAATGACAAAGGGCTAGGAAAGAAAACCAGGGAACAAAGAAGAAAATGATGATTTGCTCAGGCTAGAGGAGCACCCTTGGAAATACTGTAAATCTTCAATTACCTCCTAGTACATACACTTTTGCAGCACTTTTTATATTTCTACTTAGTTTCAATTCAAATATTTGTTAAGTGTTTTGTTATCATCAAGTTAACCCTGAATTTATGCCTACAGTTCTTATAGACATAAATAGGGGGAGATTGTTAGGAATATATGTGCATTAGTTTGATGATATGTTTAACAAAACACTTAAGTAGAAATTTAGTGTCAGTAGCCTCAACGGATAAGACCACTTTGGCTATCCGTTGATGGTGTAGCTTTACTTAGAAATAAGTCTAGTATTGTAGCATATTTCAGTCTCTGTATTTAAAATGTAATTCTTAGAAGTTGAGAGAAACTATGAGTCATGTTGACTACTAGATGATATGCAGATAGGAAGGCCAATTGTAAATATTTCATGCCTTGTAATTTTGTATAAATGAAGTGGTATCAACGGATGACTTAAAGACCTTCAACGGATGAGAAGCTAAGCTTCAACGGATGTCTCTAAAGCTTCAACGGATAAAGTCATCAACGGATAACATCCTTCAACGGATGAGTGCATCAACGGATAAAGTCATCAACGGATAACATCCTTCAACGGATGAGTGCATCAACGGATGAATGCTTCAACGGATAACATCCTTCAACGGATGAGTGCATCAACGGATGAAAGCTTCAACTGATGTTCTGATGATTAGCCGTTGATAAGTGGTAGTTGTACCTACAGACAGAGGCACATGGGTTGACAGAGAAAACTGAGATGTGGTAGCCGAATTTCAGGATCAACAGAAAAAGCAGCCGTTCTTCTTTAGTACAAAGATGCAATAGTCAACAAAGTACTTGAGTGAACAGGAAAAGAAGCAAGTGAAGAACTTATTTTACTATTGTAATTTTATATTGTTTTTCACTTGTACACTTGGTAATATATAAACCAAGAAGAAGCTAGTAATTAGAGAGAGAGATTTTCCAGAGCTGTTAAGAAATATCTTGAGAGAAAATTCATCTAGTTTGTACTAGGATGCAGCTGTGATCAACATTGTTGAACACAGATTTTCTAATATACCATCTCTGGTGGAACAACAAATCCACCAGAAAAGTTTTTAAGGTCTGTTGTGTTCTTTTCATTTGTGCTTGAATATATATCTGTCTGTATTAGCTTAAAGCAATTCACACACTTGTTCTTCTTGAACACACAACTTTCATAAACTGCTCAAAACTTGAAAAAGTTTTGAGATTTACATTCAACCCCCCTTCTGTAAATCTCATTGTTAGTCCACTAGGAATAACACTTTGTCTTCATCAGGCTTTGGAAGAGGAAAGTCCACTTCTTTCATCTGAGCAAAGTCTAGAGGGTTCTTTGTGGAGTCCTTGCTGGATCTGGTGTTGGGCTTGAGAACCATAGGTTTTAGATTCTTGAAAGAAGTCTCTCCAGCCTTATTTCTCCTTTCTGGCTTGTGCTCCATATTGATTGGTTCAACCTTTGTGCTATGTTTCACAGATATTGATTTATCTTGTGTTGAGCCAAACAGCTGTTGCATCCTTTCATCAATTCTCCTCCTTTGCTCTTTCACTTGAATTTCAGCTGCTGCTAGCTGGATTAAATCAATTCCATCAGGCTTTCCTTTGATTTGAATGATTGGAGAAGTAGTGATGGCAGGAACTAGCACTTTAGATATTTGGATTTTTGTAGATGGCTCTCCTTCCCCTTCCCTTTTACTCTCCCCCTTTTTGTTATCATCAAGGAGAGGGGTCCAGCCCTGTGCTTTTGCCAGCTGCATAAGTAGATTTGTTTGAGATTGTTGGTTGTGAAGAATGGTGGCCACAGAATCTTCAATAACTTGAACTCTGTCTTCCAATTTGGCCAACCTCTTTTCAGTATGTGATTCCTTTTTCAATCTCAACAAAATGTCCTGCATTGTACCAAAGGGCATGACTGAATCCAATTTTTCAGAATTGTAGGATTTCAAGTCAGCAATATCCTTTCTGAGTTCATCCACACTCAGTTTCTGTCTTACTTGCTGTAACTTCATGAGATGAAGTGAGTCCAAGTGAGCTGTAAGGATAGCCTTTGTACCAGCATGAGAAGTTTTCTGAATGGCCTGTTTGATAGTACTGATTTGTTTGACTAAGGAGACATTGAATTGCCCTGTTGTAGACTCCTTTGTGAAGGCCCATTCAGGTAGATTTGGAATAGAATTAGGGCCTTCATCTCCCCTAAGTTCATGCTTCCATCAGAAGAAACAAAGTCATCATCATCAGAATTTACTCCAAATTCTTCAAATGACTCACCAGCTGTTGAAGGCATCTTGTTAATAGCAGTTTTGTCCCTTTGAAGAGATGCTGTTGTATGTACTAGATGTAGTGTCTTTTCTGCCTCCACATTGCCCTGTGCAGCCAATACTTGATAGGCTGAAACAGGATGAGTAAAAGTGTTAGCATCCAAGGAAATGTTATCAATTACAGCTTTGTAATGTTGCTGAAATTGTCTTTCCTTTTCAGCATCATTCACAATCATTGACTCACTAGCAATGGCTGGATCCATCCTTATATCTGCTGTACCTGCCTTTCTCTCATTTTCTCTATGTTCTTGCATCAGGGGCTCCCCCTGGCTCACACAACTCACTCCCTCACCTTCACCTACTAAGATGGTACTCCTCTCACTTACTTTTGCCATGCTGGAAGAAATAGCATGCATATTTGAGCTCTCAATCACTCCTTTTTCCTGGGAGCAACCCAGCCTCTCACTCAAATTGTCACTCCCTTCCCTCAGTCCTAGAAGTGATTGTACAGTAATCAAGTCTTCTACACTTAGAATTGTTTCAGTTGTGTGTGTAGAGACTATCAACGGATGAGGAATAGCCGTTGAAGGTGAAACTGATGGTATCAACGGATAACTGCTGTTAAGCTTATCCGTTGAAGAACAACCACTTGTCAACGGATGAGTGATATCCGTTGAAGAAGGAAAAGAAGTAGAAATTGAAAGTGATATAACTGTTGAATCTGTGTAGATTGATATGAGTTTTGGTGACACAGATCCTTCAATTACATCTGAAAGAATTTGCGGGTGATCCAACAAATCATCTAAAAGATGATGATCACCTGTATTTGAGTGGGGCTCCTCCCTGAGTTGTAAAGAGGGAGAATCAGGAATTGATGGGAATAACATATCCACATCTAGAGATGGTGAAGAAGTGTGTGGTGATTGATGTGTGTTAATTATGAGAGAATGGGGCTGTGACTCCACATTTGTTGGAGCCACATCAAACTGAGTTTGAGAAGGTATAGATACAGATGGATGTATCTGTGCAATGTATGCACCCTGTGTAGAAGATTGGGTTCTAGCTTTCTTTCTTCTAATAAAGGCTTTTGTTGGTGAGTGTTTGGCTTTAGTGTCCCTCCCTCGTTTGTGTGTTCCTGGTTGGGAACTATTTTCAATAGTTACATCCTTTTGGGAGGATGCAGCTAGGGATATGCTAGTAACCTTTTCAACCACCACAGCTTTTTGAGAAACTGTGGCTTGGCTAGCTTGGGAAGCACTTTTCTCTCCTTCCTTATCCTGGGGGTTTCTTTGATGTTCACCCCTCCCCTCACCACTCACACCCTGTTCACTCCCCTCAGGGTTAATGGTAGGTGTTACAACTGTTGTCTTTTGAGAAACAACAGAGGTGGTTTTCTTTGTCTTTGATTTTGAAAGTTTAGTTTTGGTGACCTTGGTAGGAATCTGTTGGGGCACTGTCACAGATTCCATGGCCACACTAGAAGATAAAAAAATAGAGGAGTTGGAAGAAGTAGGAGTTGTAGAAGCAATTACCTCACCTACCTGAGGTGTATTCATGATTGGTAAATATACCAATGGCACACTGCTGTTGAGATCCATTCTCAATAAATCTGCAAGAACTCTTTTCTCTTGTGCCCAGCACTTGAGTTTATTATTCTCATTCGTAATGACCAAACCTTCAGCAACATGGTTAGCCAATAACATAAAGAATCTAGCATAATAGATGTTACTAGGTCTATTAGCTTTGTTACCTAATCTAGTACCCAATTCTAGCATAACATAGTTGCTAAAATTAAAATACCTATCAGAAACAAGCATATAGAGCATATTAACAAGAGATGAAGTTATGGCATCAAAATTGCTAATTTTCCCAGAGAAAACCTTGATAAAGGCATCCCCAAGAAAACTCCATTCTTTCCTAAGGCCTTTTCTTTTAATACTCCCTAAACTAGCAGAGTTAAGAGAATAACCTATGGAATCTAACATGCTGGATACATCATTATCAGTGTGTGGTGTCATGGCATTGTTCTCAGGTAATTTAAAACATGCTAGTAAGTCATCACAGTTAACACAGTGATTTTTACCTTTGAGAGTGAAGGAGATAGTCATATCTATGGAGTTGAACTCAGCAGTTGTCCAAATCTCCTCAACTACTTCACAGTAAATCGTTGGGGCTTCCAGCATTGCATAGCTAAGTTTGCAGTTTTTGATGAAGTCCATCATTTTGTGATAATCTGAGTGGGCTTCATTCTTTTCTACCAAAGCTATGAAATTGTTCTTCTCATAGATGAACCCAGATTGAGACATAATCTTTACTACTGGTGCCATTGTTGTGAGTAGAAATTGCAGAGAATAACTTGAAGGTTTTGCAGAGAGAAAATGGTAAAAGCTTTGAAATTTCAAGAAAGCGTAAAGTAAAAATGAAAAATCAGAAGGGCTTATATACTTTCTCAAATTAAAAAGCATAAATAAGAGATTAAACAATAAATATGTGTAAGTGAATTTCAGCCGTTTAAGAATAAACTGTAAGTATTCTAAAAACTACCTTTAAAACAAATACATACAGCTGTATGTATGAGTATCAACGGTTAAGACAATAGAATCAACGGCTGTGAAACACTTGAATCGACTGATGTGATATTTCAACGAATAAGGTAAACTGTCATCCGTTGAAGAGCACTTCAGTTTTATCCGTTGACGGATAAAAATTCCAGAAATGTATATGACTTTCAACGGATAATGAACATCCGTTGACAGAACAATTTTGACTTTCAACGGATAGGGAATATCCGTTGATGGAATAATCTGTGTTAAAAATCAAATTTGTTCTTGCAGCTAATACATTTCAGGCTTCAATTCAAATTGCAATAAGGACATGAATTTTAAGAGTAATTAAGCATACCTAGCTCACTTACCAATCTTGTAAATGTTGATTCATCAAGTGGCTTGGTAAATATGTCTGTAATTTGTTGTTCACTTGGAACAAAATGAAGTTCCACTGTACCTTTCATCACATGTTCCCTAATGAAGTGGTACTTGATATCAATGTGCTTGGTCCTTGAGTGCTGCACAGGATTCTCTGTTATGGCTATGGCACTTGTGTTGTCACAAAAAATAGGAATTCTATCAACATATAGTCCATAATCAAGGAGTTGATTCCTCATCCATAACACTTGAGAGCAGCAACTTCCAGCAGTAATGTATTCAGCCTCAGCTGTAGAAGTAGAGACTGAATTTTGCTTTTTGCTAAACCATGATACAAGCTTGTTTCCCAGGAATTGGCAGGAGCCTGTTGTACTTTTCCTGTCTATTTTGCAACCTGCATAGTCTGCATCTGAGTAGCCAATTAGATCAAAACCAGACTCTCTAGGGTACCAAATTCCTAGATTTGGAGTCCCCTTGAGATATCTGAAAATTCTTTTAATAGCTACTAAGTGAGATTCTTTAGGGTCAGCTTGAAATCTAGCACAGAGACATGTAGAAAACATTATATCTGGTCTACTGGCAGTTAAATATAAAAGTGAACCAACCATGCCTCTATAACTTGTAATGTCCACAGACCTTTCAGTCTTATTTAATTCAAGTTTGGTGGCAGTGGCCATGGGAGTTTTTGCAGATGAGCATTCTATTAAGTCAAACTTCTTTAAAAGATCATAAATATATTTAGTTTGACTAATGAAAATTCCATTACTAACTTGTTTAACTTGTAAACCAAGAAAATAGGTTAGTTCTCCCATCAGGCTCATTTCATAATTACTTTGCATTAGCTTAGCAAACTTTTTACAAAGCTTATCATCTGTAGATCAAAATATTATGTCATCTACATAAATTTGAACAAGTATACTAGAGCCATTAACATTCCTAAAGAAGAGAGTTTTATCAACAGTACCTCTAGTGAAGTGATTCTCCAAAAGGAATTTTGATAAGGTTTCATACCAGGCTCTAGGTGCTTGCTTCAGTCCATAGAGTGCTTTCAATAGATAATACACATAGTCTGGAAAATTTGGATCTTCAAACCCTGGAGGTTGACTTACATAAACTTCTTCCTCCAATTTCCCATTTAAAAATGCACTCTTGACATCCATTTGATAGACTTTGAAATTGGCATGGGCTGCATAGGCTAGAAAAATTCTGATGGCTTCAAGTCTTGCAACAGGAGCATATGTCTCATCAAAATCTATTCCCTCTTGTTGAGAATAGCCTTTAGCAACCAATCTGGCTTTATTCCTTATGACAATGCCATTTTCATCCATCTTGTTTCTGAATACCCATTTTTGTGTCAATAGGACTCTTGTTCTTTGGTTTGGGTACCAGCTTCCAAACTTTGTTTCTCTCAAATTGGTTCAGCTCTTCCTGCATAGCTAATATCCAATCTGGATCCAATAGAGCTTCTTCCACTTTCTTAGGTTCCTCCTGAGATAGAAAACTACTATACAGACATTCATCTTGAGTAGCTTTTCTTGTTTGCACTTTAGATGATGCATCACCAATGATCAGTTCAAAGGGATGATTCTTGGTCCATTTCCTTTGAGGTGGAAGAGATACTCTAGATGAGGTGGCCTCAGTATTGTCATGATGTGAGACAGAGTGTTGATTAGTTGAAACTCCCCCTGAGTTGTTGGTCCTTTGCAGGGAACTTGGAGTTCTATCAACTGATGATGTAAATCGATTATCCGTTGATGAACTATGATCAACGGATGCTTCATTTTGTACTTCAACGGATGATGCACTATGTCTTTCAACGGATACTGCATTGCCTCTATCAACGGATGCAGAATTTTGTGCATTATCCAAGGGCATGTTTTGAATCCCTTTTGAAGTGTCATCTCCATCAGTCTCTTCTTCACTATCATCACAATATATCTCAATGTTGTCAAATTTGAGTCTCTCATGTTGTCCCTCATCTGTTAGTCCATCAATCTTTTTATCATCAAACACAACATGCACAGATTCCATTACAATGTTGGTTCTTAGATTGTAGACCCTATAAGATTTTCCAGCTGAGTAACCAACAAATATCCCTTCATCAGCCTTTGCTTCAAACTTCCCTTTATGGTCAGATTGATTTCTCAGTATAAAGCATTTACATCCAAAGACATGAAGAAAGTTTAGAGTTGGTTTTCTTCTCTTGAACAACTGATAAGGAGTCATGCCTTTAGCTTGATTGATCAAAGAAATATTCTGAGTGTAGAAGGCATAATTAACAGCTTCAGCCCAGAAATATGTTGGTAACTTTGATTCTTCAAGCATTGTTCTAGCAGCCTCAATTAAAGATCTGTTCTTTCTTTCAACTACCCCATTTTGATGAGGTGTTCTTGGAGCTGAGAACTCATGCATGATTCCATTTTCTTCACAGAACAGCCTCATTGTCAAATTCTTGAACTCAGTTCCATTGTCACTCCTGATATTCCTAACCTTCAAGTCAGGATGATTATTGACTTGCTTGATGTGATTGATAATGATTTCACTTGCTTCATCCTTTGATCCAAGAAAATAGACCCATGAAAACTTTGAGAAATCATCTACAATCACTAAGCAATATCTTTTTCTTGCAATTGACAATACATTGACTGGTCCAAACAAATCCATATGTAGCAGCTGTAATGGTTCATCAATTGTTGTTTCAAGCTTCTTTTTGAATGATGCTTTCCTTTGTTTGCCTTTCTGACAAGCATCACACAAACCATCCTTTGAGAATTCAACAAGAGGAATTCCTCTAACTAAGTCCTTTTTGACTAGATCATTCATTGTCTTGAAATTCAAATGGGATAGCTTCTTGTGCCATAGCCAACTTTCAACTGGACTTGCTTTGCTGAAGAGACAAGTAATAGATTCTGCATCAGTAGAGTTGAAGTCAGCTAAGTACACATTTCCTTTTCTAACTCCAGTTAGAACCACTTTGTTGTCTTTCTTACTGGTGACAACACAGGCTTCAGAATTGAAGGAAATTGTATTCCCTCTATCACATAGTTGACTGATGCTCAGTAAGTTGTGCTTGAGACCATCAACTAATGCAACTTCATCAATGATGACATTCCTTGTTGAAATCAAGCCATATCCCATAGTAAACCCTTTGCTGTCATCTCCAAAGGTTATGCTAGGGCCAGCTCTCTCCTTAAACTCTGTGAGCAGGGAGAAATCTCCTGTCATGTGTCTTGAACAGCCACTGTCCAAGTACCATAGATTTCTTCTATTTCCCTGCACACCATAAAATCAATCAAGTTGATTTTGGTACCCAAGTTTCCTTGGGTCCATTTATGTTAGCCTTTCTCCTAGACTTCATTCCTCCTGCATCTTTAGACTTAGGTAACTTTGAGTCAACCTTGATCTTAGATGTAGTTGGTTGAGGTGTAGGGTTAGTCATAGAATCATTTAGCACATTTGGAATTTGATAAGGCATGGATTGTGCAAACATGTTATTCCACATTGGCATATTGTATGGCATTTGAGGCATACTAAATGCAGCAAGATAAGGATTGTTAAAATATGGCATGTTTGCAAAATGTGCATAAGGATTCTGTTGAGACGTAACAGGCATAGCATGCAGAGGTGATGCAGACATATTAGGCATGGAAGAGGGTACATGTATGGGAGTTTTCTTAATAGATTTGCAATTAGCAGATAGATGATTAACACTATTACAATGCACACAGCTTTTTCTAGGAGCATACTTATCAGGTGTGTAATTGTTATATTTGTTAACTCCTACCTTCCCATTTTTATTAGATTTCCTTTTAGTTTCCTTTTTATCCTCAACCACTTTGAGCTTATTCTTTAACTGTTCTAAGGTCATGTGTCCTATATTCACCTTACTGAAATCTTTGGATGTGCTTGCTTCTTCTTTGACAAAGTTCTTGGAAGTTGAACCAAACTTTTTGTTGAGTTTCTTTAGATTTTCACTTTTAGAAACATCTGCCTGTTTTAATTGAGGAACCTTCAACGGATGCTCCTTTTCTTCCTTCAACGGATAATTTTCATCATCCGTTGATTCCACATCCGTTGACAGCCCATCAATTAATTCCATTTTCTTTTTGTTTTTATCCCAGGCAGTCTCACAAAATGATTCAATTCCTTGGACCTTGACAATTTGAGCACTAACATCCCTAGATGTCTTCCAGGCTTTAATCACCTCTTGCTCTCTCTCTAATTGATTAGAAAGTATTTCTACTTTCTTAACAGATTCAGCTAGTTCATTTTCAACAGATATACAATGTAGCTTAGTTTTCTCTAGGTCAATCAACTTATCTTCTAACACAGCATTTCTATTACTTAAAAACAGATTGTTCTCTTTAATCCTACTATTTTCTTTAACAAGAGATTTAAGAGACACACGCAAGTGATACAATTCAGTAGACATGTCATTAAAAGCATCATTGCACTCTTCTTTAGTAAGTTGTGTTAAATCAGTAGTGATTACCTGGTTGCTTGATGAACTAACTTCATTTTCCTCAGAATCAGCCATGAGAGCCAAGTTGACATATTCCACATCTTCATCCTCTTCTTCTCCATCAGCTGCCCAGTCTTTTTCTTGAGTAATGAAAGCCTTCTCCTTTTGCTTGAGCAGATCAAAATATTTCTTTTTGTAATCTACTTGGTCAAATTTCTTCTTTTCAGAAGTTGGCTTTCTGCACTCACTTGCAAAGTGTCCACTTATACCACAATTGAAACACTTGAACTTGGATTTGTCCACCATGTTCTTATGAGGTTTAGTGGCTCTAGTGTTTTTCTTAAATTTCATCTTTGCAAATCTTCTGGACAGAAATGCAAGATGCTCATCAATACCATCAGAGTCATCTTGGCTGGAGTTGTCTTCATTCTCAGCAACTTGCTCCTTACCCTTGCTTGATTCTGATTTGCTTGTGCCATCTTTGGAGTTTAATGTTGATCTCACAGTTTCTTGTCTGCATTCTTTCTCATTTTCAGCTACCAAGGCAACTGAACCTCCTTTCTTTCTTCCCTTCTCCAATACCTCATCCTGTTCCAGCTCTAGTTCATAAGTCTTCAAGATTCCATATAATCTTTCAAGAGTGAAGTCCTTATAATCTTGAGAGTTTCTCAAGGAGACAGTCATGGGTTTCCATTCCTTTGGCAAGGATCTTAAAAATTTAAGATTTGAATCCTTCACCTGGTACACTCTACCATACAGCTTCAGTCCATTCAACAGCTTTTGGAATCTATTGAATGTGTCATTTAAAGATTCATTTTCTTCAAAATGAAAATACTCATACTGCTGAATGAGAAGCTGCATTTTGTTTTCTTTTACTTGTTCTGTACCTTCACACAGTAGCTGAACTGTGTCCCAAACCTCTTTGGCAGTTGTGCAATTTATCACATTATCAAACATATCCTTGTCAAGACCATTAAACAAAATGTTCATAGCCTTCTTATCCTTGTGGACTTCTTCTGTGTCTTCCATTGTCCATTATGCTCTAGGTTTTGGAATGGATTGACCAACAACAATTGTGGCTGTAGCAACTGTGGCTACTTTGTGGGGAATGTGAGGACCATTCTCAATGCAGTTTACATAACCTTCATCTTGGGAGAGTAGATGAAGGTGCATTTTCACCTTCCAATGGTGATAACTGTCTTTGTCAAGAACTGGGATTTTTACTCCAATATCCTTCTTACTCATCTTTGTTAGTTTCCAAGAACTTTAAACTCTTTGTGTGTCAAGAGCCTGCTCTGATACCAATTGTTATTCCTAGTGAACTAACAATGAGATTTACAGAAGGGGGGTTAAATGTAAATCTCAAAACTTTTTCAAGTTTTGAGTAGTTTCAAAGGCTGTGTGTTTAAGATAAACAAGTGTGTGAATTGCTTTAAGCTAATACAGACAGATATATATTCAAACACAAAAGTACAAAACACAACAGACCTTAAAAACTTTTCTGGTGGATTTGTTGTTCCACCAGAGATGGTATTTCAGAAAATCTGTGATTCAAGAAGTTGATCACAGCTGCATCCTAGTACAAACTAGATAATTTTTCTCTCAAGATTTTTCTAAACAGCTCTGGAAAAATTTTCTTCTAATTACTAGCTACTACTTGGTTTATATAACACCAAGTTTACAAGTGAAGACAAAGATAAAAAGTACAACAATAAAATAAGTTCTCCACTTGTTTCTTCTCCATTTTACTCCAGTGCATTGTTGACTATTGCCTCTTTATACTAGAGTAGAACGGCTGCTTTTTCTGATGTTCCTGAAATAGGCTACCACATCTCAGTTGTCTCTGTCAACCCATGTGCCTCTGTTTGTAGGTACAACTAGCACTTGTCAACTGCTATTTAACAGAACATCCGTTGAAGCCTTCATCCGTTGATGGCTTTATCCGTTGATGTGTTAGCAGTTGAAGCTCTATCCGTTGATGCACTCATCCGTTGAAGGATGTTATCCGTTGAAGCTTTAGAGACATCCGTTGAAGCTTTGTTTCTCATCCGTTGAAGGTCTTTAAGTTATCCGTTGACACCATTTCATTTATACAAAACTACAAGGCATGAAATATTTACAATTGGCCTTCCTATCTGCATATCCTTTAGTAGTCAACATGACTTATAATTTCCCTCAATATTTAAGAATTATATCTCAAATTCAGAGACTGAAATGTGCTACAACACTAGACTTATTTCTAAGTAAAGCTACACCATCAACGGATAGCCAAAGTGGTCTTATCCGTTGAGGCTACAAACACTAGATTTCTACTTAAGTGTTTTGTTAAACATATCATCAAACTAATGCACATATATTCCTAACAGTCACAAGTGCACAATTTCTGTGCATATGAAATGTTTAAACTTCCATAGTCTCTATTGTGTTAGTGCCTTCAATGGTCATATATGTGTTATCTTGATCAATTGTTCTAATTTTCCAGTTATTATCCTTAACTAAATTTTGGTTTAATTTTTCCGAAAAAAGATTGAAACGAATGACATCGTTGATAATGAACTAGATTTTTTATAATTTGCTCTGCCTAGTGAGAAATCACTGTTTGATCTCATTATCTAGCAGTGCAAGTATTATGTTGAAATTCAAGGTGAGGGTAAAAAAAACCGTTATATCAAGAATACTCAATGATCCACACATTATTAAACAACATTGGAGTCACATGGACCATCCATTAGAATTGCATCAAGTTATGCATGACGATGATAACGACAATGATGATGATAGAAGAGTATTGATATGCGATGGGTGCATTCAACCTATAACTGTTTCTCAAGCGCGGCGCTGGATAGCGCGAGGTTAGCCACCGCACAGGGCCTCCGAAATTCTCGGGCCCCGAATTTTCATATTAAAAATAAAAATTTAGTTCTTAAAAAAAATAAATTGGTCAAGTTTTTCTTAAAAAATATGAGAAATTTGGATAAAACGGAAGAATTAGATTCATTAAAGTTCTTAAAAAGATTTTCATGTTTTCATAATATAAAAATTATCTATAAAATTTGAACAATTATCCATGTTACCGTTGCACTTATAGAAAAGAGTTTTTCCAAACTCATGTTGTAGAAATTTTATTTACAGACAAATATGTCGTAAGAAAGGCTAAATGTTGATAATGATTTCGTTACAAAATAATCTCTTTAAGTGAATATATCGAAATATATTTGTGGTTTGCAATGTATTTTTAACAGTTAATTTTGTTTAGAAACCGTTACTTGAATTTCTTATTGAAATAAAGATTATGGATTAAATTTTGAAATTTTGCCCATGACCCTCATTTATTTTGCCCCGGCCCTGCTGTTTCACGTCCGCATTACTATGCTTGTATCCAATGCCACTTACTTCTCCATATCTTTTATGCCACCAGCCATCAAAGTTGCTTAAAGGAGCTTGTTCATTTCACCCCCATCATTTGTTCAAGTTTGGCCGGTGCAATAACTTTTATGATTTTTTTAGATGTGGAATTTGTGACTTCATCGCAAATAGAAATTCGCTGTGCATTCTTACCCACCAGGATCATACATAAATTTCACAAGCAACACTTCCTTGTTCAGCGTCGTTTTTCCAATACTGATTGCAGTATAAGTAACTTTAGGATTTCTGAAGGAGTGGAATATGCATGTTAAACTCGTTGTTCCATCAAAATTAATATAACATGTGCATTTTACCCCAGTAGATTGAAATACATATATGATGATCACCCCATTAATTTGAACATCCTCCATTCTTTTACGAGGGAGTGATCTACTGTGAGATATGTGAAGACCCTGTTAACAATCAGTGGTTGCTTTATTATTATGATGCATGCGATCATTCTTTTCACCGCTGTTGCATCAGTTGGTATGAAGAGGTTACGTTTGGAGGAATAATCAAGTATAGTACGGGAAATCAACAAGATACACTTGCAATGATTTTGAAGAGGACTATGAGAAAGAATTATTCCCCATACTTATGTGTCATTTGTAGGCAAGGTTACAAGTTTCTGCAGTTTTTCGAATGTCATGGATGCGGATATCTTGCATGCATCTTTTATATTAGAAAAATATATTGAGTGTGTCAATTGCAATCTACTTACACTCGCTCGTTTGCATTTCTATTGTTATTTAGTTTACTTGTTCATGAGAATTAAACCCAGAAATTTTTAAAGATGTGTTTTTTCTGATTCACAACCTTTTTTATACAACCTTATATTTTGAGCAAATGAATTGCTTTCTGATTCAAATAAGAAACTAAGAACAAATAAAATTTGCAGGCCAAACCATGCTGCTATTGAGTAATACGAAACCACTGAATGTGAACGTGTTAGTAGTATAAATATTTATGGAGAAAGATGAGAGTGGTCGTAAAATCACTATATGTGATAACCTTATGAATCTAAGTTTACATTTGAAGGAATACAAAAACAGAGAAACGGGGAGAAAAATAAAAAGTCTACATTTATTTTACTTGTCCTCTATAGTAGTTACATTCTCCCAATATATAAAAAGGTTGTTCAACATTAAAAATATACATATAAGTGCAGTAGTAAAAGTCCATACTACCCTCATATCTTATTACTCCCCCTCAAGCTAAGGAGCGGAAACGATGTTGAGCTCTTAGCTTGATAGCTTGAAGACAGTAGTAACAGGCCCCAAGTAAAAACTATGAAAAGAAGATGATCAGTTGTAAGAAGAAGAAATTACAACAACCTGTCACAGTGGAACATCCACCTCTTAATGACCACAAACAACATTAAATCAATTAGGCTTACGTGTCCTGACTTTGCTTGCCATTAAATGACCGCTTTAATTTCGTTTAAGTCCTGACTTTTCTTGCCATTTAAGGACCCTGGCTTTGATGTTCATTAGAGGAATCCTGGCTTTGCTTGCCATTAGAGGACAACTGCTCACAGAGCTAAACAATATCATCCAACTTGACGCTATGCAAGCTTAACTGTAAATGCTCATAGAGCTCAAAATAAGCACGAGTACTCAGTCACTTCAATAAAGTGACCACCCGGCTTCAACAATATCAGCCAACTTGACGCTATGCAAGCTTAAATGTAAATGCTCATAGAGCTCAAAACAAGCACGAGTATTCATTCACTTCAATGGAGTGACCTCTCGGCTTCAACAACCCATAAAAGGGCACAATGAGGGAACAAGCTCACTAAGGAGCAGCCAACAAATACTGACACAATTTACATACTGTAATATGTGGCATGTCCCTTAGAGCAGGTGGAATATGAGAGAGATCAAACTTTTCCAGCAAATTATTTTCTATATACTTCATATTTGTTCATCTTGCTCATTTAGAGAGCTTTTAAGACTCTTAATTTCGCACAAGAAGCTACTTGGTTTCCTCTGAAGCGTAACTCTAGGTTTTCCGCCATTGATTTCCACTTCTGCTAAATCTTTAAATTACTGACTTCAGTTATTCTCTTAGCCAACACAATATTTCTTTTTTCAACAACACTAGAACTCTCATGATTGTGCATCTTCTTTTAAGATTTTTCATCAACAAGATTTAAGTAAGCTTATTCTGATTCATAATCATCATCGCTATAGAAACCTCTTCACTTTGAACTAAAAGCAACAAATGGCGTGTAAATGGGTCTTCCAGCCTTAACAAGTAATGTGGTGATTCTACTAGTGTTAGTCTAGATGTAATTATTAGCTCTTTCGCATCAGATTTGAATACTGTAACAACAACACCCATTTTTTCTTCTCTTCCCATTCTTCCAGAGCGATGTATATATGCTTCTATATCACGAGGTGGTTCACACTGAATAATCAACTGCACATCGTTGATATCTAGCCCCCATGCTGTCACATTCGTTGCTACCAATGTCATAAATTTGCCTGATCTAAATCCAACAAGTGTAACCTCGCCTGTGGTCTGTTGTATGCCCCCATGCAATGCACCTGCTCTAGGAAAAATACCAGTTAATTGAGAAGCAGAATCTTTGGTCTCGGTAAATATTATTGAACGCCCCCACTGCTATTACAGTTAATTATATCTGGAATAAGTTGTGCTCTTTCTAAAATAAAGCAAGGAATAACAATATGACTTACATTTATACTAGCTTTCATTTTCTCATTCCCAACAAGATCTGCAATTTTCTTATTAGGCTTCAGAAACCTGGAAACAATATGTTTCATCCAAATCGGCAAGGTTGCGCTGAATAGTAGAGTTTGAACTAGGCTTGCATCTTCAACTTTACCTAGAAAAAGCTCAACATCATCAACAAAACACATCTTCAGCATTTCATCAGCTTTATCAAAAACACAAAATTTCAAAGAGCTAAAATCAAGATTTCCTCGTTCAATGTGATCCTTGATACAACCCAGAGTTCCCACGACTATATCAACCCCTCTTTTCAGTTGCATATGTTGAGACTGGTAAGGAGCTCCTCTATACAAACAACATGAATTCAGTTCAAAAGACCCAGGTTTCAAAATCCGCAGCCACCTGCGTTTCCAGCTCCCTGGTAGATAATAGCACAAGAATTTGGTGACCTCCCGTAACCAGTCTTTCGTGATCCTTTAAATACTCCATTTATTAAAGACTCCAATATGAGTAACAAAAATGCTAAAATTTTACCCTGACCGGTTCAAGCTCTCATAACCAAATTAGATCCTTCCAGAATAATATTAAACATCTTCTACTGTATCTGAAACAACGCCTCAATCCCCTTAGACTTCCACTTATTCCTCAACAACTCCGAAATCCTAAAATTCGAAACTGCATTAAGATTCTCCTCCACTTCCTCATTTTCTTCTTCTTCCTTCAATTTAATCTTCTTACTCTTCTTCTCCTTCAAATTCACCTGTTTGCGTCGCTCCAAGCTCGGTTCGCTCATTTCCCTTTTGTCCTTCAATAACTTCTGCTTCTTCTCCTTCTTCTAAATATTTCCCTCCTGCTAGCTCAAGCCCCCACTTTTACTGCCACTTTCTTCGCTTACAGTTGCGGGAGATTACAAAACCTATAATTTTAAACACACATTCAACCTTTTATATCTATCTCTGGATGGTTGTGTTTCTCGGGATCAAAACAGTCATAACATCTCGCGAGTCTCCAACCCAAGTGACAATTAGCAGCAAAAATGTACATTCTATTGGACACTTAATCAAATACCTTATGTGCAAAACATTGCTAGATCTATAACTAAATCAAAATCGCCCAAACTTCACTTCTCTGATCTATTATACATATACGTAAATATCATCTATACCTGTGACCATCATCAACGCTCGTTGTTTTCATCGAGCTTTCACCGACAACATCTTAAAATAACTATGAAAGGATTGTACTTACTAAATTATTAGGCCTCGAGAATCGGAGGCTCTGATACCATAATAACTTTATGAATCTAAGTTTACACTTGAAGGAATACAAGAACACAGAACCAGGGAAAAAATAAAAATTCTACATTTCTTTTACTTGTCCCCTATAGTAGTTACATTCTTCCAATATATAGAAGGTTGTTCAACATTAAAAATAGATTTTTTTGCAGTTTGTTGGCCTTTACTATAATTAAATGGCACAGAGATGGCTAAATTAATATTCGTGCCATTTTGATGGCTAAATGCACAATTATTGAGCTTTATGTGGGCTCCGTGTCCCTTCCGTTAGCCTATGTTTAACTCCGTTAGTCGATTATCATTTTAATAATAAAAGTGCAAGGATATATAGGTAAATACAAAGTGTAAAAGATAGATTTAATTTTTCTTCTTGTATTTGCTTCTTTCTTGGATCTTCGGCAAAACCCATTTCAGGTATACCCTCAATCTTGTATCCATGTATGTGTGTCTATTCTTCAAACAAATCTGTAATCCTTTCAAACACTTTATTCTTTGTATCTTCATACAGGAGTTCAAAATCAGGGACGAACGGAAGCTCTCATCCTTGCATTAAGATCGAAAGGATTTTATCTCCGTGCTTCTGATTATTTGCTTGATTGAAGGGTGCTTTAGTGTAGGTGAATTTGTGTGGGAGTAAGATTTATTGGTAGTTTTGAGTGGTTTCGAATTTTGTACTAGGAGATAATTCCTTTGTGGCTTGATTTTTGGTCGAGTGCTGCAGATTTGTAATGAGATTCTGATGTTCTTTGCTTGTGTTTTCTTGAGTTTAGTTATTTTTTGAGGAGGCTACATAGGGTAGTAGTAAAAGTTGGGGTCTTTTGCTTTTGGATTTTGTTTATGGTGGTTCAGTTGTTAGTAAATCAGGATGGTTGAAGTCTGGAGTTTTATTGTTGACGGGTTTTGGTGTAGAGTTTTTGGTTTGGCTGTCTCGTCTTGGGGGGTTGGTTAGTAGGTACTCGAAGTTAGGGAGAGGTTGGGCTGTAGTTTATCTATTTTGGGGTGTTAGTGTCTGGTTGAGGGAGCATAGAGGTGAGGCGGTAAATGAAAGTTTCTGGTACAGAGTGTCTCATATTGGATGGGTGCTGCGAATTTTAGACGGGTGGAAGATTTTTATTCGGTTGTATTGTGATACTGTTTTGCCTCCTGTGTGTATTCTTTCAGATTGCTAGGGTGCGTTTCATTGGAATGGTTCTTCTAATCAAGAGGGAGTGGTTTTAGTCTGTAATTTGCTGCTCAGAGTGAAATCTTCAATTTCTGGGATTTTATTTGCGCTGGTTTTTTACTCGGACGGAGTTCTTGTTCGTGCATGAGCTGTTTTCTCTTGGTTGGGTTGTGCTCTGATGTGTGTGTCTGGTGTGAGTGTGTGTGGTCTGAGTGTGTGTGTGTGTGTGGGTGTTCGTGGGGGGGTAGGTTTTTCTCAGGGTAGGCTTGTTGTCCTTGGGTGGGGTCTTTGGCTTGGGTCTGTTAGGTGGCTGTTGGGGTGGTGCAAATGTTGTAGACAGGGGGGTGGTGGATTTTTATTTTTGTTGGGATGGGTTTAGTAGTTTGGAACAGGGTGTAGTTCTCGGATTTTGTCAGGGTAGCTCGAGGAGGAGGGGTTGCTTTTTCTGGTCTGGTTGCTTGGGTCTTTTTCCAGATAGTAGGTTTAGGATTAGTCTGGGTGGTGGGAACTTTTGGGAAGCTGGGTAAGGGTAGTGGATTGTTGTTGGGGTCGAATTTGAGGGGAGAGATAGTGATTTTGTGAGGGTGTGGCAACACGATTTCATCTTAGTACAACAGGGGCGTTCTATGTTCTGGTTTTTCTTGCCGGAATGGAGGACTTGCTGTGCTTTTGTCATTCTCTTCGGGAGTCTATCGATTTGGGATACTGCATGGGTTTGGCTTTATAAACTTCATCTGCCGAAAATACCCCTGCAGCCGTTACAATCTAAATGTGAAACTAACGGAAGGGACGCGGAGCACCCAAAACGCTACGTAATTTTACATTTAGCCATCACAATGGCACAATTATTGATTTAGCCATCTCCGTGCGATTTAATTATAGTACAAGCCAACAAAGTGCAAAAAAGTCTTAAAAATATACAAATAATTATAGTAGTAAAAGTCTATACCACCCTCATATCTTATTAATTTGATCTGTTTTTCATGCCGTGTAGCAAGTCACAAGTTAATCATCTTACAGTAGTTGTTAAAAAAATCTGTCAAAAACTAGGTTATCTAGTAGTAGCAAAACGAATTGGTTTGATTACATCCGGCAGGAGAGAAAATAAACCATTGACTGAAGTAAACGCGAAAACAGGGAATAGGGCGAGGGAGCGGAGAGGAGGGTTAGAAAAAACCTCTAGAACTGCCATTGTTGCTCCACCCCTGTTTTATCCCCTGGATTCTTACGCTAGAAAAATGTCATCTGTTGCTTTTAGTTCAAAATGAGGAGGTTTCCATAGTGATGGGTGCATTCAACCTATAACTGTTTCTCGTCCGCATTACTATGCTTGTATCTAATGTCACTACTTTCTCCATGCCTATTGTGCCACCAAGTTGCGAGCTTGTTCATTTTACTCCAGCATTTGTTCAAGCTTGGTCGGTACAATAAATTCTATGATTTTTTTAGATGTGGAATTTGTGACTTCATCGCAAATGGATTCTACTATATGTGTGAAATTTGTGATATCAAAATTGAAATTCGTTGTGCATTCTTGCCCACCAGGATCAGACATAAATCTCACAATCAACACTTCCTTGTTCAACATCGTCTTTCCAATACTGATTGCAGTATAAGTAACTTTAGGATTTCTAAAGGCGTGGAATATGCATGTGAAACTCGTTGTTCCTTCAAAATTCCTATAATATGTGCATATTACCCCAGTAGACTAAAACACGGATATGGATATGATGATCATCCCATTAGTTTGAAACATCCTTCATTCTTTTACGACGGAGTGATCTACTGTGAGATATGTGAAAACCCTGTTAACAATCACTACTGGTTGCTTTATCATTTTGATAAATGTGATCATTTTTTCACCATCGTTCCATCAGTTGGTACAAAAGGTCAAGTTCGGAAGAACAATCAAACTAAGTTACCCAGACTCTGGTACATGTGTCGGATATGGGTGCAGATTCAAGTGTCAGACTTTTAGTTTTTAAAAAATTAGGATTTATGGGTGTGGATCCAAAATCGAACACGGGTGCGGGGATTCGGCATATAACCTTCACATAAGCGAAATTATACCTACTTTTTATACATTAATTTTGTAAAGTCGTGTCTCCTAACACATAAAATAAACATGTACGTAATTATTTATGTCATATTTATAACATAAATCAAAAGAATAACACAAAAATAGTAATTTATAGATATCCCTCTCTAGAAACAAGAGAATGCAGTTGTTGTGAGACCCTTTAAATCATTTTGAACTAGATTTCTTAAGATCAAAGTGTCCGATTTTCATATGAAGGATCCGACTCAAATCCCATACTCACACTCATGACATATGAAGGCAAAATTGAAGAGTGCGGGTAACTTAGCAATCAAGGATACTATTGGCGATCTACAACACACTTGCAATGGTTTTGAAGAGGACTACAAGAAAGAATTCTTCCCCGTATTTATGTGTCATTTGCGGGAAAGGCTCCAAGTTTATGCAGTTTTTCGAATGTCATGGACGTGGATATCTTGCATACATCTGTATTAGAAAAATATATTGAATGAATCGTATAAAATTTTTAAAAATTATGTTTCACGAATTTAGGTACCAGTTCTAGGCTCCCATGGTCCAGACCCTCAGATGGTAACAATGGCAATTATCATGAGAGAGAATTATCAAATAGACATGGTAACATGGTTTGTGGGTACTGGTGGTTCGTGACAAACTCGATTTTTGCTATTTATGCAACCATCTATCAGCTGCTCCCCTCTATCTCATTCATTTTTATACACTTCATTTTTTGAGAAATTTCATTCAATTCTATATATTTTAGCACTTATAAAAAATAGCAAATATTTTATAATATAAAATTTAATCACCACCAGGCATACTCACTATTTTCTTTTACTATACTAATTTTATCCATTAAATATTGATTAAACTCATCACTTTATCAATTTTTCTTATTTTTTCTCTCAACATTTCACTTTATCTTAATTTTCGTGTTAAAATCAAACGTATGCTTCCCAATGGGATGGAGGGAGTATAATTTGTTGCTAATAGTTTTAGTACTGAAAATTGTGTTAACAACAGGATGATTTTTCTAGTGAAGTTAGGTGAATTAGAAATAAAGTAAAGTATCACTACAATATCAAAGTTCTTAAAGAAAAAACTTTATGAAAAAGGTTAGGTAGCACATGGGTGGTGTCGGGAAACTTTGAAAAAGTTCAAAGTAAAATATGGAATAGCCTGTTAAATTCCTTTGAAATTTCTACTCAAAGATAATGAATTAAATGATACTCCATCAGTCCCGTCCATTTGTTATCGTTTCTGTGAGAGTATCGGGCACGCATTTTAAAATAAATATAAAGTATATTTCTATAACTTTTTTAAAATTTTTTATTTTTCTGAATAAAAATAGAATGTTTAAACATTTATTCTGAAAAAGAAAAATTTTAAAAAAAATTATACAACCATACTTTTTATTCATCTTAAAATGCGTGTCAGACACTGTTTAGAAACGATAAGAATTGGGAGGGAGGGAGGGAGGTACATTTTTTTCGTATGTTTTGTAAAGAAGTTGAAGCTCCAATACAGTATCCATTACAAGTAAAAAATGAGTAGTTCAACAGTAGAGATAGAGCACTTTAGCCACCCGGAGCACCCGCTGGTACTAAAAGAAGATGATGTTATCGGATCCGATGTTACTTGCTCTGTTTGTGACAAATCTGTTATAGGCTCACCTGCATATACATGTACTAAGGGTGGTAGTTCTCGTTGTCGGAAATTTTACCTCCACAAGAGTTGTGCTGAATTGCCTAAAGAGATTATTCGCGATAAGCTGGACTTACACCCCCTTGTTCTACAACCACGCTCTAAAACATGCACTTGTGATGTTTGTAGTAGTCACGTTCGTTTTGCTTATGCTTGTGTTCAATGTGATTTTGACGTGTGTGTTGTCTGTGCTTTTCTTTCTATTTATGTTCATGAACAGAAAGTGATTCACCATGAAGGTCACAAGGAGCATTCATTGACATCACAGAGGCAGGCTTTGTTTAAGTGTGATGCTTGTTGGGAGGAAGATAAAGATTATTCCTATGTATGCTACACCTGTGATTTCTGGATACACGAGAAGTGTGCTTCTTCTCCTCCCATCATTCCAGCTCCTACTTATCACCATCACCCTCTCACTCTTATCTTCTCAATTCCTGTCATGCATCGTTATTTTGGTCGATTATGTGCCATCTGCAATAAACGAGTTCAATCCTTGTGCTGGTCTTATTACTGTCACAAATGCACATTTTTTGTGCATATTCAATGTTCGAAGTCCACAATATCTTTGGGGTTAGTATCTTTATTGTTTATATTTATGCTAAGTAAATCAATTGTTTTCTTATTTGGCATGAGCTAATGTCTTTACAATTATCACCCCTTGACTAAATTCCAATTTGCTGTTTTTAGAAATGAGATTGAAGAAGAAGGCATTGTTGACGATGAACCTGAACTGGTTCAATTTCCTCTTCCTAGCGAGGAATCACTATTCGATCTAATTATCACCCAGTGTAGCAAGTTGCGAGTTGAATTTCAAGGTGAGGGCGGAAACAGTGCCAATATACCATTGATAGCTAATGATCCGCATATTATTAAAAAACACTGGAGTCACCCGGACCATCCATTAGAACTGCATCAGCTTACAATAAGTGTAAACGATAACAATGATGATGACGATGATGATGATGTTGATAGAAGGGTGTTGATATGCGACGGGTGCGTTCAACCCATTACAATATCCCATCCGAGTTACTATGCATGCATCCAATGTGGCTTCTTTCTCCACTCCTTCTGTGCCAATCAGTTGCCAGATGAGCTCCCAGTAGGAGCATCCCCGTTCCACCCGCAGCATACACTCTCTCTTCGCTATAGGCATAAGAAATACTTTTATAGTTATGTGGCATGTGGAATTTGCAACTATGTCACAAACGGATTCTATTATATATGCGAGACTTGTGATATCGTAATTGATATCCGCTGTGCATTCTTATCCACTAGGATTAGACATAAATCTCACAAACACCACTCCCTTGTTCAGCGTCCCTTCTCCGATTCTAAATGTAGTATCAGAAACTACCATATTTCCAAAGGAGTGGAATACGCATGTGAAACTTGTAGTAACTTCCGGATTAGTATAGAATGTGTATTTTATCCAAGTAGTGTAAAACACAGATATGATGATCACTCCCTAATCTTGAGGCACCCTCCATTCTTCTACGAGGGAGTATTCTACTGTCAAATATGCGAAGAACAAGTTAACAACCAGAGGTTGCTTTATCATTGTGATGAATGTGATCAATCTTTTCATGAATATTGCCCCATTTCATGCCTAAATGTCAAGTTAGGAGAGACGATCAAACATAGTATTGACAATCAAGCACACACGCTTGCTTTGGTTATAAAGAGGACCACAAAAAGAGATTGTCCCTCGTACTTATGTAGAATCTGTGAAGCTGGCTACGAGATTCAGTACTTTTTCGAATGTGATGGATGTGGATATCTTGCCTGTGTCTTCTGTATTAGAGAAAAATATGGCCGGTAAAGAGTTTCAGATGCTAATTTGGATCTCCGCCTTCGTTTTGTTATCATAATATCTTGTAATATTGCGACTGAATGAAAGACTTTTCAATTTAAATAAGATATTATGAACAAACAAAAACAAAATCAGTACATTATAATTTTTAACACTATAAGAGTAGAAAACCACAATACTGATCTCTGCAGAGATCATCAAGTAACATCTACAAATCTTACGATTCAACCTCCTTTGGAAGACCTGATCGTAATATCTGAAGCGAAAACAGGGAGCCAACATGAAATTATACATTATGCTAATGAAGCTTTAGAAACAAGATGCAACAAAATTAATTACACAAAATAAGCAAAGAAAATTATAGAACCAACCTGATTGTCTTGTGCAAAATTATATCTTCTAGACCAGCAAGCAGCAGGATTTTTATGTTTTAGTGTTGTTTTATTCCTGATAAATTCTTCAGTTTCTGCAGCAAGCAAAAGTTATTATGATCCTAACCATTAGTACATTTTATTTTAAGTAAAACTTCAGGATTGTTAAGCTACAAACAATTTTGAGTTGCTCCATTAAACTTCTACCTGGGGCCAAATTAAAATATATATTAGCCTTGAAACTAGTATATTCGGATCATTCGAAAGTCATAACAGTGGTTGATAAATATGTTAATCCTCTGATGATGCATTGAAGAAATCAGATTGTTAGTTAGTTAGATAAGTATTAGAGTTTTATTTAAATGTTAACTTAGTTAACTGAATAACCTTTGACTTATCTTTTCAAAACAAACTCTATTTTGGATAAATCTAACCTATTTCAAATATTCAATCTTTATCAGGTTTATCTCTTTCAAGAAACAAACTAACGGATTACTTGTTTTACACATTCAAATATTTCAAACCTAATCTTATCTTTTATTATTTTTAAAAGAGTTTGAAATACAATATATCCGTTACATGTTTTCTATATAAACCGACTTGATGTTTTTCAGAAATACACAACTCTCTGCACTTTCCATCTTATATTTTTCTGAGAAAAACATCCTCTTAATTACATTCATTGATTATCCAGTTAATTAAGAGTTTATAGTCGAGTTGTAATCTTTCACATTATTATCTTTGTATTTGAAAGGAAGGTGTATTGTATCACTTGTCCCGGGTTGTGGGAATATTGATTACAAGATCAAGGCCAAGTAGTTGTGTGCTACGTAGCTGTGTGCTAGGGAAAGGGTTCTTTCATTCACGGCCAAGATTGTAATCAAGGAAAGTTTGTAAGTACTTTATTTAAGTGGATATAATACATTCTCTATGCTAGTTGGCATGAGGACTTGGATGTAGGCCATAGACTAGGTATAGGGGCCGAACCAAGTGAAAAGATTTGGTGTTCTTGCATTAACATATTTCCAGTATTGCATGTTTATATTTCTGCAATTTACATTCTGCTGAATATATAGTATCTGTCTCATTTGGATACAGCCTGTCTCATTTGCTAATACAAAAGAGACTGTCTCATTCGTGAACAATTGCACTTTAACTAATTCGATTGAGACTACGAATTTCAAAATATGATTAATATTACGAGAACTGTATGTCTAAGAATTATATTCATGTTGTTCACATGAATGTAGATAAATTATTTTAGCCATGTAAAGTAACAAGAAAACAAAATCACGTTCCAATTGGGTGTGTTTTCTTCTGAAGTAAAGCAAATGAAAAAATGCAAAATATTCCCTGCAGACTTACTAAAGCTATTGAGCCTACGAATTTCATTTGGTATCAGAGCAGGTGCATTTAATTCTCTTTTTAGTGTTTATTTTGCTAGCGATCCATGGCTCAACCAGATAGGTATTCAAACAATTATCCGCCATTGCTTCATGGTGCTGAAAACTACAATGACTGGAAGTTTCGGATGAAAATTTTTCTTCAGCGTGATGCTTTCGAATGGGATGCTGTAGAAAATGGTTTTACCATTCCCATGAAAGAAGGGAAGCCAAAATCTCTCAAGGATCTTTCTCCTGAAGAAGTGAATGCAATGAACTCCAATGCTAAAGCTATGAATTCTCTTCTCAATGGCATGGTAGCTACAGAATTAAGAAAAGTATCAGCATGTACTACTGCCAAGCAGATCTGGGATACGATCAAAGTCAGCCACGAAGGCACGTCTAAGGTACGTGATGTAAAATTAAGTATGCTAATGAGTGACTATGAAGGTTTCAGGTTGGAAAGAGATGAAAGCGTTCGAGATGCTCAAGGGAGGTTTCTGACATTAATGAACTCTATCTCACTGGAAAGGATCATTCCTCAATCTGAGATCAATAGGAAAATCCTCAGAGCAATGCCAAAGAAATTTGCTCCAAAGGTTACCATTCTGCAGGATTCGACACTACTTTCGACTATGGATACTCTAACACTGTTCAGTGAATTGGAAGAATTCGAGAACCAACTACGTAGATATGATGAAGAAGATGAAGCCCCCAGGAAAAAGACTCTGACTCTTAATGCAGATGTAGGTGATTCTTCTGAAGATTCTGATGAGGAGATTGCACTTCTCACTAAGAAGTTCCACAAATTTCTGGCCAAAAAGAATGCATCTAAACGACCCATGAAGTCTTCATTTCCAAAGAAAGAATTCAGACCTAGTTCAAGTAAGGAAGGCAAAAATAATTAAAACAAGGATGCATGCTTTGAGTGTGGAAAGAAAGGTCACTTCAAGAAAGATTGCTACAAGCTCAAAGCCAAAAAGAAAGCTTTACTCACATGGAGTGATGATGATTCTGAAGTAGAAATTGACTCAGACGATGAATTAGATCAACTATGCTTTGCTGGACTTGAGTCTGACTCTAGTGACAATGATGAGGTACATACTGTTCAAATTAATAAAAATTCATATATATCTCAGGATGTACTAACCTTGCAGGCTCAAAATAGAAAGTTAAGAGAAAAGAATGTTTATCTTAAACAAGCATTGAGTGAGGTTCTCAATGAGGTTGATGATTCCATCAAAGATGAATCCTTAGTAGAAGACAACAAGCTACTATCTGAGAAGGTCTCTAAGCTGAAAGAAGAAGTCAACTACCTCAAGAATGAGATCGAGATGAAGGATGCATGTCTTGATGCATTAAAGAAGGAAACTTTTTCTGCCGAATCAAATGCATCTTCTGATTCTATAGTTCCTAAACTCAAGCAAAAGGTTGCCCAGCTGGAAACTGATCTAGCCAAATATTTTCATGGAGAAGGAACCTTGAATGCTTTACTTGCCCAACAGAAATCTTCTCTTGACAAAGAAGGTTTGGGGTATGGATCAGCCAACAAGAAGAAGGTTTTTCAAAGTGGCTACAAAAGAACTCCTATGAAATACAAGATGCCTTATGAAAAATGTCAAGACTGTGGCAAATCTGGTCACACTAATTCTGCATCTCGGTTATGTGGTATTAAGGGCCACGATACTAACTCAACAACTAGATCTAAATATGTGCATAAATCTGTTAATATTGTTCAAATGTGGATTAAGAAATCTGACAAGAATTTGTATAAGATTTATGATACTAACATTCAAGGACCCAAAGTCACGTGGGTACCTAAGAGATAAAGGATCTTTTGCAGGTCTGTTTTAAAGTCCATGTTCCTCGAAACAAGTGGATTATTGATAGCGGTTGCTCTTGTCACATGACTGGAGATAAATCAAAGTTTCTCTCATTAATCGCTAAAGAGGGAGGCTTAGTTACTCTTGGAGATTCCACTACCGTACGTATCGTAGGTAAAGGTACCATAGGTAACGACAAGTTTGCTATTAATAATGTTCGTCTAGTTGATGGTCTAAAATATAATCTTATTAGTGTAAGTCAGTTAACTGATGTTGGTCATAGTGTTAAGTTCGATAAAAATGTTTGTTATATTGGTAATAAAGCTAACGAGTTTGCTTTAGTAGCCAAAAGAAAAGGAAACATCTTTGTGTTAGATTTTGATGAGCAGCAAGAAGAAATCTGTCTAGCTACCGTTCAAGAGCAACAGAATCTGTGGCATAGGCGTCTTGGTCATGTTCATATGGATCTACTTCGAAAGATATCTTCACATGAGTTAGTTCGAGGTTTACCAAAGCTGAAATACAAGAAGTCAGAACCATGTTCAGCTTGCCAGCTTGGAAAACAGGTGAAAACTTCCTTTACTGCGAAGAATAAAGTATCAACTTCTGTTCCTTTGCAGTTGTTACATCTAGATCTTTTTGGTCCAGAAAGATATGTAAGTTTGGGAGGTAAGAATTATGTTTTTGTTATAGTAGATGATTACTCTCGTTTTACTTGGGTGTTATTCTTGCGTACTAAAGATGAAGCTTTTAGTGAATTCAAAGATCTTATTACTAACCTTGAGACTAAGTATTCTTTAAAGCTCAAGACTATTCGTAGTGATCATGGAGGAGAATTCGAGAAAGATTTCGTGACTTTCTGCAAATCTAGAGGCACTACTCATGAATTCTCTGCCCCACGTACACCTCAACAAAACGGAGTTGTTGAACGCAAGAACAGAACTCTACAGGAAACTGCTCGTACTCTTCTTCATGAAAGTAATCTGCCACGTAAATTCTGGGCAGAAGCGGTAAACACTTCCTGTTATGTGTTAAATAGAGTGCTTATTCGTCCTATTTTGCTTAAAACTCCTTATGAATTGTTTAAGAATTAAACGCCTAACATCAGTTATTTTCGAGTATTTGGTTCAAAATGTTTTATCTTAGATACACAAAACACTCGAGGAAAATTTGATGCTAAGTCTACGGAAGGAATTTTCTTGGGATATTCCACTACAAGCAAGGCCTATAGAGTTTATAATTCTATCAAGCTCAAAGTTGAAGAATCTATCAACATTGCATTTAATGAATCTGCCTTGAAGATATCTCAAATTGAAGAAGATATTGCGGATCTATCGTCTCATTCCCAAATGAGACAGTCTAATTCTGAAAAGAGTCAGTCTCATTTTGATAAATCAAGCAGTCAAGACTCTCCAGGTCCATCTCAGTCTTCTGATAATTCTTCGGGATCTACTCAAGCTTCAGATGAATCTTCTGGCTCTCCAAAGACTCCCGATAGTGTTTCAAATGTGAATTCTGTTACTCCTCTGGATAAATCTTCACAAGCGGAAATGAGGCAGTCTCTTTTGAATGAGACAACTCCTATTCATTTCCAGGCAGACAATTCTAATGAGGAAGAGATGAGTAATATTCAACTTCCTAAATCTTCTAGGACTGTGAAGAATCATCCACCAGATAATCTTCTTACTGATTTAGATCAAGGGATTTCTACGTGAAGCAGGCTTCATAACTTATGTGCATTCTGTGCCTTTGTTGCTGAATTTGAACCGAAAAATGCTCAAGAAGCTGTTGCAAATGAATGTTGGTCGGTTGCCATGCAAGAAGAATTGAACCAGTTCGAACGTTGTCAAGTCTGGGAACTTGTCTCTCCTCCTTCTAAGGCAAAAGTCATCGGTACTCGTTGGGTTTTCAAGAACAAGAAGGATGAAGATGGTAACATTATTCGGAATAAAGCTCGTTTGGTGGCTCAGGGATACAACCAACAGGAAGGAATTGATTTCGACGAGACATATGCCCCTGTAGCTCGTCTCGAAGCTATTCGGATTCTAATGGCATTTGCAGCTCACAAATGATTCAAGCTTTACCAAATGGATGTTAAAAGCGCATTTTTAAATGGTCATCTTAAGGTAGAAGTTTATTTGAAGCAGCCTCCAGGTTTCATTCATGAAAAATATCCACACTATGTCTACAAGCTCAAAAAGTCTGTTTATGGATTGAGACAGTCCCCTCGATGTTGGTATGAGCGTCTCAGTCAGTTTTTGCTAAAGAATGGTTTCACTCGTGGTACACTCGATCCAACTCTTTTTATTTTTCATAAACGCCATCATTTTCTATTAGTACAGGTTTATGTAGATGATATTGTGTTTGGATCAACTGATGAATCTTTGTGTAAGTGGTTTTCTGACTGCATGCATAAAGAATTTGATATGAGTTTAATGGGTGAATTGCAATATTTTCTAGGCTTGCAAATTAACCAATCTGCTGTAGGCATTTTCATACATCAAAGTAAGTATGTTAATGATTTGCTTAAGAGATTTGCGTTAGAAAATATTTCAGCTAAAGCTACTCCGATGAGTACAACTGTCAAGCTCACTAAGGATGAACAAGGTACACCTGTAGACATTACTAAATATCGAGCTATGATCGGCTCGTTATTATATTTAACTGCTTCTCGTCCTGATATTATGTATAGTGTTTGTCTTTGTGCTCGTTTTAAATCTCAACCGAAAGAATCTCATCTGAATGCAGTTAAACGGATTTTTAAGTATCTTAAGGGAACTAGAGATCTTGGAATATTTTATCCTAGTTCTACTTCTTTTAACTTAATTGGTTTTTCAGATGCTGACTATGCAGGGTCACAGGTTGATAGAAAAAGTACAAGTGGTGCGTGTGAATATTTAGGTGATTGTTTGGTTGCATGGCACAGTAAAAAGCAAACATCTGTAGCTCTTTCTACTGCTGAAGGAGAATACATTGCAGCTGGTAGTTGCTGTGCTTAAATTTTGTGGATGCAACAAACATTGTAGGATTTTTGTATTTCTTATACAAATATTCCAATTTATTGTGATAATACCTCCGCTATTAATATTTCTAAAAATCCTGTTATGCATTCTCGTACTAAGCACATTGATGTTCGTCACCATTTTCTGCGAGATAATGTCTCAAAAGGTAATATTGAGTTAATTTATATCTCAACTGATAAGCAAAGGGCAGACATTTTCACCAAACCTTTAGGTGAAGATCGTTTTTGCCTTATGAGACGTGAACTTGGTATGTACACTATCTCTCATTAATTCATTTTTACATCCCTGCATGCATACTATTTAGCTTATTTGTGTCAATTATTTGCATAATTCATCTTTGTGACTGAAATTGTATAATCGAGTGTTTAATTAATTGATTAATTTAATGCTGATTTATCTATGGAATTTATTGATGAATTTTTGTGAATTAATTGCCGTGTTTGGTTTAATTAGTTTGCGTGTTTCAGTCTTAATTATATATTTTATATGTAATTATTTGCTGGGACTCTTGAACTTTGGAACTGAACCGAGTTGCATGCATTTTCCTTCAAGTCTTTAACTTTGATTTGACTACTCCATCTATTTCTTCTCAATCTCTGTGTGTCTCCTCGTTTTTTGAGATACACTCCACCTTTCTACTTCTATCTCACTTCTAACTCTTCATATTCTTCTCTTGTTCTATTTAATCTCAACTTCTTTTTCTTTGCCTCTTTTATCCCCACCAGATGTTATTTACCCTTCTTTAGTCCGGGAATTTTATTCTAATTTCTCAATGATGAAGGAGGATATGGTTTATTCTGAGGATCAAGGTGTTCCGATTGTGTTCAATGCTAATCTATTGTCTCGAGTTTGTGGTATCTCGTGCTCCGGTGTCTGTTCGTATACCACGCATGCAGCTTACATGGAGTTTCCAGGATTACAGTATGAAGAACAACTGGAAGTGATTCTTGGTGAGAACTTTATCGGTACCTCTCTTAAGCCCATGGTACATGATCTTACTCCACTTGCTTTATTGCTTTTTAAATTGTTTCATACAAATCTTTTGCCTCGTAAGAGTGGTCGTGACTGTGTCACTTATCAAGATGTTGTTTTAATTTCGGTTTTCATGACTAAAACTCCTTGTGATATTGCTTCGTTGATTATCAAATACATGAGTCATTGTGCGTCTCATGAGTCTATGAACTTGTCCTTTCCTGCTTTGTTGACAAAGATCTTTAGACATTTTTCTATTGTTTCTGATGATGATAGCACTGAGCCAGTGTCTACTATGTTTGATCTGTCTGTCCTGTCTGCTAATAATATTGAGATTATTGAGTCTGGTGTTCTTATTTTTGGTGAGGGTCATAAGTCGTTTGGTTCGTTTCCTGAGTCTCCTCACTATATGTCTGATCCTGATCAAGAGGACTCTGTTTTATTGAAATCGTTGTTGTCAAAAGTTTTTGAAAACAACAATCTCTTGGAGTCTCTAAAAACTCAGTTTGCTTCTAATGAGTCTTTGGCATCCCTGACTTCACAAGTCAGTATGATGCGTGCCTCCTACGAGATGTTTAATAAGTCTGTTACTGCTTCTCTTGAATCAATAAATGCTAAGTTGGAGATTTTACATGTCCATGATAAGAAGGTGAGTAGGGCTATAGATTTTGAGTTTGGTGCGCTACATGAGGGGATGGTTACCACTGCCAAGGCTTGGGAGGAAGAATTTGTCAAGCTCTTTTATAAACTTGGTACAGAAACCAAGTACATATCTCAGCAGGTCTCTACTCGTAGCATGCCATGGCACCAGAAAAAGGATTGGCTTGGTGATATGACTCTGACCGAGATTACTTCTCCTTTGCCCCTGCCTGCAGTTCCTCCACCCGAAGCCTTTGGGATGACTCGTGCTGAATATCGTTCATATATCTTGGAATGGCTTCGCAAGAGGGATGGGAAAGATCCAGATGAAGGCAAGTTGGACAAGCTATTCTCTGAGTATGGTGATCCTCCAGTTTACCACAACAAGGGAAAGAGAAAGACTCGAGATTCTGCTCCTGTCGACGTTGATGATTCTGACTAGTTTCTTTACCTGCCTTTTATGATGTTGAGGGGGAGAATTTTAATGTGTTTGTTTTTTTAAGACGACTGCTTCATTTGACTTAAGACTTAATCTTGGTTTATTTATCTGGATGATTGGATGATTTTGTTTGGATAACACTGGTTTATGTGCTGGATTAATTGTTTAAGGTTTTATAACTTTAAGTACTGTTGGGTGCTTGGTTTTTAATCGTATTTGTTGTCTCATTTGTTTACTTATCTCATTTGATAAGTCATATGTTTCATTTGCATATTCTCATGATTATCAACTGATTGCTGCATATATACACTGTTATTATCTAACATATTGCAACAGGAGATTAAAGTGTTTTTGATAGGGGGAGCATAGCACTTCTTTACCCTTGGCATCATCATAAAAAGGGGGAGAATGTTAATCCGTGATTTCTGATGATGCATTGAAGAAGTCTACAGCAAATCAGATTGTTAGTTAGTTAGATAAGTATTAGAGTTTTGTTTAAATGTTAACTTATTTAACTGGATAACCTTTGACTTATCTTTTCAAAACAAACTCTATTTTGGATAAACCTAACCTATTTCAAATATTCAATCTTTATCAGGTTTATCTCTTTCAAGAAACAAACTAACGGATTACTTGTTTTACACATTCAAATATTTCAAACCTAATCTTATCTTTTATTATCTTTAAAAGAGTTTGAAATACAATATATCCGTTACATGTTTTCTATATAAACCGACTTGATGTTTTTCAGAAATACACAACTCTCTGCACTTTCCATCTTATATTTTTCTGAGAAAAACATCCTCTTAATTACATTCATTGATTATCCAGTTAATTAAGAGTTTATAGTCGAGTTGTAATCTTTCACATTATTATCTTTGTATTTGAAAGAAAGGTGTATTGTATCACTTGTCCCGGGTTGTGGGAATATTGATTACAAGATCAAGGCCAAGTAGCTGTGTGCTAGGAAAAGGGTTCTTTCATTCAGGGCCAAGATTGTAATCAAGGAAAGTTTGTAAGTACTTTATTTAAGTGGATATAATACATTATCTATGCTAGTTGGCATGGGGACTTGGATGTAGGCCATAGACTAGGTATATGGGCCGAACCAAGTGAAAAGATTTGGTGTTCTTGCATTAACATATTTCCAGTATTGCATGTTTATATTTCTGCAATTTACATTCTGCTGAATATATAGTATCTGTCTCATTTAGATACAGCCTGTCTCATTTGCTAATACAAAAGAGACTGTCTCATTCGTGAACAGTTGCACTTTAACTAATTCGATTGAGACTATGAATTTCAAAATATGATTAATATTACGAGAACTATATGTCTAAGAATTATATTCATGTTGTTCACATGAATGTAGATAAATTATTTTAGCCATGTGAAGTAACAAGAAAACAAAATCACGTTCCAATTGGGTGTGTTTTCTTCTGAAGTAAAGCAAATGAAAAAAATGCAAAATATTCCCTGCAGACTTAATTTTCAGGATGGCATAAGAGGTAGGGGTGATCCCGGTGCGGGCGTTGCAGTAGTTTGCTCAAACCGCACCCGTACCGTGTAACGTCAAAAACCACACCACGAAGAATGTGGTGCGATGTGGTGCGGTTTGTACGGTTTATTTATTCAAAAAAATTAAGAAAGTTAAAAATAATATGTTTTTGATTAAAAATAAAAATATGTCGATAATTTATAATTGTAAGCTAATATTTGTAACACAAAACTATAGTAAATAAGAAAGAATCTATAATATTTAAATATATATATATATGTGTGTGTACATTATATATATATTATAAATATTATAAAACCGCAACGCACCGCACAGTTTATAAAAACTCAAACCGCAAGCGCACCGCACAGTTTATCAAAAACACAAACCGCAACCGCACCACAAAAAAACAAAAACTGCATTTTGCGGTGCGGTGTGAAGCGGTGCACGCGGTTTGTGTTGTTCGATGATCACCCCTAATCAGAGGTCACACCGGAAGCATTAATTTGCATAATAAACTCGCTTTCACTCAAAGATATCTGCTAAAAATAGTATGGAAAACTGTAAAGGATAAGAAAGGCTATAAAGGAAGGAGGAAAAGTAGAAGAATATGAGAATACTGGGAAGAACTTCTACCGTATGTAGTGGGATGGAACACAGATATGATGATCATCCCCTTAGTTTGAAATAATATCTTCCATTCTTCTACGAGGGAGTAATCTACTGTGAGGTGTATGAAGACCAAGTTAACAATCAATGGTTGCATCTATATTGATGGAAATGTCAAGTCAGGAGAGAACCGTCAAACACAAAACTGGCAATCAACAACAAACGCTTACAATGGTTTTGAAGAGAACTACAAGAAGGATTTCTTCTGTCATGAGTAAACTGCAAGACAAAGATGGTGATCACCCCCATGAGCTTGAAGCATCCTCCATTCTTCTACGAAGAGTTTGAGATCTTCCCGCACTAATTAGTTGATTCTTTTACTGGTAAATGAATCTTTTTGAATGTATTTTTTCATGATTTATAGCTTATTCATTAAATTCTGTACTATTGCGAATGAATGAATGAATGAGTTTTTAGTTAAAATAAGAAATTATGATTACGAACAAGTATAATCAACAACCCACACCATGCAGCTGTTTTATGAAAAGAGCAATTCAAACCAGCATGAACAAGTATCACCTTTTCTTAGGTATACTAATACAACTGACAAACTAATTATACAGATATCTCTAAGTTGAATTGAAGAAGATGAGTATACTGTGATTACATTGCAGATGATAATGATGAAGAACTAAAAAATGTATTGATAATGAAAAGTTGTTACAGAATGAACACACAGAGTCTATATTTATACATCCTGACAATATTGTAACTAACTTGAATGACAACTTAGCTGACATCAACATTGGCATGTTTCTCACTAGTAGATATAACATCCCCTCTCAAGTTGGAAGGCTTAAAATAGTCACGGACTTGCAACTTGGAACTAAGAGCAGCTAAAGCAGCAGAACCAATAGCTTTAGTAAACATATCAGCTGGTTGAGCAGTGGTAGAAATGTGAGTAGGAAGAAGCAAGCCTTTATCAATATTTTCACGCACCAAATGACAATCAATTTCGATGTGTTTGGTGCGTTCATGATATACTGGATTGGATGCAATATAGATAGCTGATTTGGAGTCACAGTGAAAAGGAATTGGAAGAGGAGGGACAACCTGGAAATCTTTAAGGACAGCAAGCAACCATAGAATCTCACAGCAAGTGTCAGCCATTGCACGATATTCCGCTTCAGCTGAGGATCTAGATAGGGTGTGCTGCTTTTTACATTTCCATGAAACAAGAGACTGACCAAGTAACACACAGTATCCAGTTAAGGAATGTCGAGAAACAGGATCACCCCCCAGTCAGAGTCACAGAAGGCAGTAAGAGACAAAGTGGAATGAGCAGAAAGAAAGAGACCTTTGCCAGGAGACTGTTTGATGTATCGCAAGGTTTTGAACACAACTAACATATGATCCAGACGATGAGCATTCATAAATTGAGATAAGATGTGGACAATGTAAGAAAGATCAGGGCGAGTAATGGTCAAATAAATCAAACGACCAACTAGTTGACGATAAGTAGATGCATCAGCAGTCGACAGCAGAGCTGAAGAATTATCCAGCAAATGATGGTTCTGTTCCAGAGGAATGAGAGAAGGTTTGGCTGCTGTAAGACCAGAATCACGAAGCAAATCAAGAGCATATTTATGTTGATTCAAGTAAAAACCTTGAGCAGACCTGGCCACCTCAATGCCAAGAAAGTACTTGACTGATCCAAGGTCTTTAATCTTGAATTGCGTGTTAAGAAACTGCTTGACATCTGTAATGTGTGACTCAGACGAACCAGTAAAGAGAATGTCATCGACATACACAAGAACATCAAGAAACACAGATGGAGTCTTGAAAGTAAATAGGCTATTGTCACTGTGAGATTGCTGAAAACCATATTGTTTAAGAGCATTCGAGAATTTCACAAACCAACACCGTGGGGCTTGTTTAAGACCATATAAAGACTTGCATAGCTTACAAACATAATCCTGAGGATTAGCCGGACATAAAGTGGACAGAAAGGAGTAGCCAAAAGGAAGATTCATATACACAGTCTCCCGAAGATCACCGTTCAAAAATGCATTATTTACATCGAGTTGGTACATATTCCATTGTTTTGAGGCAGCAATGGTGAGAAGTAAACGAACTGTGACCATCTTGGCAACTGGAGCATACGTATCATAATAGTCTATACCCAGAGTTTGAGTAAAACCTCGAGCTACAAGCCTAGCTTTGTAACGTTCAATAGTTCCATTAGAGTGATATTTGACTTTAAAAAGCCACTTACAATCAACAATATGTTGATTTTTGGGTTTTAGTACCAAATCCCAAGTGTGGTTGTCCTCCAAGGCCTGAATTTCAGCTTTCATAGCCTTAAACCAGTGAGCATGAGGGGCAGCTTGTTGAAAAGTATAGGGTGTAGGAATAGTGGAAACAACAACAATGAAGGCTTGATATTTAGGTGCAAAATGAGTATAGCAAAGATGATTTTGGATAGGATAAGGAACAGAACACATATGTTAGGAATATATGTGCATTAGTTTGATGATATGTTTAACAAAATACTTAAGTAGAAATTTAGTGTCAGTAGCCTCAACGGATAAGACCACTTTGGCTATCCGTTGATGGTGTAGCTTTACTTAGAAATAAGTCTAGTATTGTAGCATATTTCAGTCTCTGTATTTAAAATGTAATTCTTAGAAGTTGAGAGAAACTATAAGTCATGTTGACTACTAGATGATATGCAGATAGGAAGGCCAATTGTAAATATTTTATGCCTTGTAATTTTGTATAAATGAAGTGGTATCAACGGATGACTTAAAGACCTTCAACGGATGAGAAGCTAAGCTTCAACGGATGTCTCTAAAGCTTCAACGGATAACATCCTTCAACGGATGAGAGCATCAATGGATAAATGCATCAACGGATGAAAGCTTCAACGGATAACATCCTTCAACGGATGAAGTCATTAACGGATGAAAGCTTCAACGGATGTTCTGCTAATTAGCCGTTGATAAGTGGTAGTTGTACCTACAGACAGAGGCACATGGGTTGACAGAGAAAACTGAGATGTGGTAGCCGAATTTCAGGATCAACAGAAAAAGCAGCCGTTCTTCTTTAGTACAAAGATGCAATAGTCAACAAAGTACTGGAGTGAACAGGAAAAGAAGCAAGTGAAGAACTTATTTTACTATTGTAATTTTATATTGTTTTTCACTTGTACACTTGGTAATATATAAACCAAGAAGAAGCTAGTAATTAGAGAGAGATTTTCCAGAGCTGTTAAGAAATATCTTGAGAGAAAATTCATCTAGTTTGTACTAGGATGCAGCTGTGATCAACATTGTTGAACACAGATTTTCTAATATACCATCTCTGGTGGAACAACAAATCCACCAGAAAAGTTTTTAAAGTTTGTTATGTTCTTTACATTTTGTGTTTGAATATATATCTGTCTGCATTAGCTCAAAGCAATTCATACACTTGTTCATCTAGAACACACTGCTTTAATAAACTTCTCAAAACCTGAAAAAGTTTTGAGATTTACATTCAACCCCCCTTCTGTAAATCTCATTGTTAGTCCTCTAGGAATAACAATTGGTATCAGAGCAAGCTCTTGACACACAAAGAGTTTAAAGATCTTGGAATCTAACAAAGATGAGTAAGAAGGATATTGGAGTAAAGATCCCAGTTCTTGACAAAGACAGTTATCACCACTGGAAGGTGAAAATGCACCTTCATCTACTCTCCCAAGATGAAGGTTATGTAAACTGCATTGAGAATGGTCCTCACATTCCCCACAAAGTAGCCACAGTTGCTACGGCCACAATTGCTGTTGGTCAATCCATTCCAAAACCTAGAGCAGAATGGACAATGGAAGACACAGAAGAAGTCCACAAGGATAAGAAGGCTATGAACATTTTGTTTAATGGTCTTGACAAGGATATGTTTGATAATGTGATAAATTGTTCAACTGCCAAAGAGGTTTGGGACACAGTTCAGTTGCTGTGTGAAGGTACAGAACAAGTAAAAGAGAACAAAATGCAGCTTCTCATTCAACAGTATGAGTACTTTCATTTTGAAGAGAATGAATCTTTAAATGACACATTTAATAGATTCCAAAAGCTGTTGAATGGACTGAAGCTGTATGGTAGAGTGTACCAGGTGAAGGATTCAAATCTTAAATTTTTGAGATCCTTACCAAAGGAATGGAAACCCATGACTGTTTCCTTAAGAAACTCTCAGGATTATAAGGACTTTACTCTTGAAAGATTATATGGAATCTTGAAGACTTATGAACTAGAGTTGGAACAGGATGAGGTATTGGAGAGGGGGAGAAAGAAAGGAGGTTCAGTTGCATTGGTAGCTGAAAATGAGAAAGAATGCAGAAAAGAAACTGTGAGATCTACATCAAGCTCCAAAGATGGTGTAAGAAATCCAGAATCAGACAAGGGTAAAGAGCAAGTTGCTGAAAATGAAGACAACTCCAGTCAAGATGACTCTGATGGTATTGATGAGCATCTTGCATTTCTGTCCAGGAGATTTACAAAGATGAAGTTCAGGAAAAACACTAGAACCACTAAACCCTATAAGAACATGGTGGACAAATCCAAGTTCAAGTGTTTTAATTGTGGTATAAGTGGACACTTTGCAAGTGAGTGCAGAAAGCCAACCTCTGAAAAGAAGAAATTTGAACAAGTAGATTACAAAAAGAAATATTTTGATCTACTCAAACAGAAGGAAAGGGCTTTCATTACTCAAGAAAAGGATTGGGCAGCTGATGGAGATGAAGAGGATGAAGATGTGGATTATGTCAACCTTGCTCTCATGGCTGATTCTGAAGAAAACGAAGTTAGTTCATCAAGCAATCAGGTAATCACTACTGATTTAACACAGCTTACTAAAGAAGAGTGCAATGATGCTTTCAATGACATGTCTACTGAATTGTATCATTTGCGTGTGTCTCTTAAATCTCTTGCTAAAGAAAATAGTAGGATCAAAGAGAACAATCTGTTTTTAAGTAATAGAAATACTGTGTTAGAAAATAAGTTGATTGACCTAGAGAAAACCAAATTGCATTGTATATCTGTTGAAAATGAACTAGCTGAATCTGTTAAGAAAGTAGAAATACTTTCCAATCAATTAGAGAAAGAGCAAGAGGTGATTAAAGCCTGGAAAACATCTAGGGATGTAAGTGCTCAAATTGCCAAAGTCCAAGGAATTGAATCATTCTGTGAAACTGCCTGGGATAAAAATAAAAAGAAACTGGAATTAATTGATGGACTGTCAACGGATGTGGAATCAACGGATGATGAAAGTTATCCGTTGAAGGAAGAAAAGGAACATCCGTTGAAGGTTCCTCAATTAAAACAGGCAGATGTTTCTAAAAGAGAAAATCTAAAGAAACTCAACAAAAAGTTTGGTTCAACTTCAAAGAACTTTGTCAAAGAAGGAGCAAGCACATCCAAAGATGTCAGAAAGGTGAATATAGGGCACATGACCTTAGAACAGTTAAACAATAGGCTCAAGATGGTTGAGGATAAAAAGGAATCCAAAAGGAAATCCAACAGAAATGGGAAGGTAGGAGTTAACAAACATAACAATTACACACCTGACAAGTATGCTCCTAGAAAAAGCTGTGTGCATTGTAGTAGTGTTAATCATCTATCTGCTAACTGTAAATCTATTAAGAAATCTCCCATAACTGTACCCTCTTCCATGCCTAACATGTCTGTATCACCTCTACATGCTATGCCTGTTATGTCTCAACAAAATCCTTATGCACATTTTGCAAACATGCCATATTTTAACAATCCTTATCTTGCTGCATTCAGTATGCCTCAAATGCCATACAATATGCCAATGTGGAATAACATGTATGCACAATCCATGCCTAATAATTCTATAAATGTGATGGATAATGTTGTGACTAACCCTACACCTCAACCAACCACATCTAAGACCAAGGTTGACTCAAACTCACCTAAGTCTAAAGATGCAGGAGGAATGAAGTCTAGGAGAAAGGCTAACAAGAATGGACCCAAGGAAACTTGGGTACCAAAATCAAATTGATTGATTTTGTGGTGTGCAGGAAAATAGAAGAAATCTATGGTACTTGGACAGTGGCTGTTCAAGACACATGACTGGAGATTTCTCCCTGCTCACAGAGTTTAAAGAGAGAGCTGGCCCCAGCATAACCTTTGGAGATGACAGCAAAGGGTTTACTATGGGATATGGCTTGATTTCAACAAGGAATGTCATCATTGAAGAAGTTGCATTAGTTGATGGTCTCAAGCACAACTTACTGAGTATCAGTCAACTATGTGATAGAGGGAATACAGTTTCCTTCAATTCTGAAGCCTGTGTTGTCACTAGTAAGGAAGACAACAAAGTGGTTCTAACTGGAGTTAGAAAAGGAAATGTGTACTTAGCTGACTTCAACTCTACAGATGCAGAATCTATTACTTGTCTCTTCAGCAAAGCAAGTTCAGTTGAGAGTTGGCTATGGCACAAGAAGCTATCCCATTTGAATTTCAAAACAATGAATGATCTAGTCAAAAAGGACTTAGTAAGAGGAATTCCTCTTGTTGAATTCTCAAGGGATGGTCTGTGTGATGCTTGTCAGAAAGGCAAACAAAGGAAAGCATCATTTCAGAAGAAGCTTGAAACAACAATTGATGAACCATTACAGCTGCTACATATGGATTTGTTTGGACCAGTCAATGTATTGTCAATAGCAAGAAAAAGATATTGCTTAGTGATTGTAGATGATTTCTCTAAGTTCTCATGGGTCTGTTTTCTTGGATCAAAGGATGAAGCAAGTGAAATCATTATCAATCACATCAGGCAAGTCAACAATCATCCTGACTTGAAGGTTAGAAATATCAGGAGTGACAATGGAACTGAGTTCAAGAATTTGACATTAAGGCTGTTCTGTGAAGAAAATGGAATCATGCATGAGTTCTCAGCTCCAAGAACACCTCAACAAAATGGGGTTGTTGAAAGAAAGAACAGATCTTTAATTGAAGCTGCCAGAACAATGCTTGAAGAATCAAAGTTACCAACATATTTCTGGGATGAAGCTGTTAATTGTGCCTGCTTCACTCAGAATATTTCTTTGATCAATCAAGCTAAAGGCATGACTCCTTATCAGTTGTTCAAGAGAAGAAAACCAACTCTAAACTTTCTTCATGTCTTTGGATGTAAATGCTTTATACTGAGGAATCAATCTGACCATAAAGGGAAGTTTGATGCAAAGGCTGATGAAGGAATATTTGTTGGTTATTCAGCTGGAAAATCTTATAGGGTCTACAATCTAAGAACCAACATTGTTATGGAATCTGTGCATGTTGTGTTTGATGATAAAAAGATTGATGGACTAACAGATGAGGGACATAATGAGAGACTCAAATTTGACAATATTAAGATATATTGTGATGATAGTGAAGAGGAGACTGATGGAGATGACACTTCAAAAGGGATTCAAAACATGCCCCTGGATAATGCACAAAATACTGCATCCATTGATAGAAGCAATGCAGTATCCGTTGAAAGACATAGTGCATCATCCGTTGAAGTACAAAATGAAGCATCCGTTGATCATAGTTCATCAACGGATAATCGATTTACATCATCAGTTGATAGAACTCCAAGTTCCCTGCAAAGGACCAACAACTCAGGGGGAGTTTCAACTAGTCAACACTCTGTCTCACATCATGACAATACTGAGGCCACCTCATCTAGAGCACATCTTCCACCACAAAGGAAATGGACCAAGAATCATCCCTTTGAACTGATCATTGGTGATGCATCATCTAAAGTGCAAACAAGAAGAGCTACTCAAGATGAATGTCTGTACAGTAGTTTTCTATCTCAGGAGGAACCTAAGAAAGTGGAAGAAGCTCTATTGGATCCAGATTGGATATTAGCTATGCAGGAAGAGCTAAACCAATTTGAGAGAAACCAAGTTTGGAAGCTGGTACCCAAACCAAAGAACAAGAGTCCTATTGACACAAAGTGGGTATTCAGAAACAAGATGGATGAAAATGGCATTATCATAAAGAATAAAGCCAGACTGGTTGCTAAAGGCTATTCTCAGCAAGAGGGAATAGATTTTGATGAAACATATGCTCCTGTTGCAAGACTTGAAGCCATCAGAATATTTCTAGCCCATGCAGCCCATGCCAATTTCAAAGTCTATCAAATGGATGTCAAGAGTGCATTTCTAAATGGGAAATTAGAGGAAGAAGTCTATGTAAGTCAACCTCCAGGATTTGAAGATCCAAATTTTCCAGACTATGTGTATTATCTGTTGAAAGCACTCTATGGACTGAAGCAAGCACCTAGAGCCTGGTATGAAACCTTATCAAAATTTCTTTTGGAGAATCACTTCACTAGAGGTACTGTTGATAAAACTCTCTTCTTTAGGGATGTTAATGGCTCTAGTATACTTGTTCAAATTTATGTAGATGACATAATATTTGGCTCTATAGATGATAAACTTTGCAAAAAGTTTGCTAAGCTAATGCAAAGTAAATATGAAATGAGCCTAATGGGAGAACTAACCTATTTTCTTGGTTTACAAGTTAAACAAGTTAGTGATGGAATTTTCATTAGTCAAACTAAATATATTTATGATCTTTTAAAGAAGTTTGACTTAATGGAATGCTCATCTGCAAAAACTCCCATGGCCACTGCCACCAAACTTGAATTAAATAAGACTGAAAGGTCTGTGGACATTACAAGTTATAGAGGCATGGTTGGTTCACTTTTATATTTAACTGCTAGCAGACCAGATATAATGTTTGCTACATGTCTGTGTGCTAGATTTCAAGCTGATCCTAGGGAGTCTCACTTAATTGCTATCAAGAGAATTTTCAGATATCTCAAGGGTACACCAAATTTAGGAATTTGGTATCCTAGAGAATCTGGCTTTGATCTAATTGGTTATTCAGATGCAGACTATGCAGGTTGCAAAATAGACAGGAAAAGTACAACAGGCTCCTGCCAATTCCTGGGAAACAAGCTTGTATCATGGTTTAGCAAAAAGCAAAATTCAGTCTCTACTTCTACAGCTGAGGCTGAATACATTGCTGCTGGAAGTTGCTGTTCTCAAATGTTATGGATGAGGAATCAACTCCTTGATTATGGACTTCATGTTGATAGAATACCTATCTTTTGTGACAACACAAGTGCCATAGCCATAACAGAGAATCCTGTACAGCACTCAAGGACCAAGCACATTGATATCAAGTACCACTTCATTAGGGAGCATGTCATGAATGGTACAGTGGAACTACATTTTGTTCCAAGTGAACAACAAATTGCTGACATATTTACCAAGCCACTTGATGAATCAACATTCACAAGATTGGTAAGTGAGCTAGGTATGCTTAATTACTCTTAAAATTCATGTCTTCTTTGCAATTTGATGAGAAGCCTGAAATATATTAGTTGCTAGAACAAATTTGACTTTTAACAAAGTATATTCCATCAACGGATGTTCCCTATCCGTTGAAAGTCAAAATTGCTCTATCAACGGATATTCATTATCCGTTGAAAGACAAGTATATCTCTGGAACTTTTATCCGTCAACGGATAAAGCTGAAGTACCTTTCAACGGATGACAATTTACATTATCCGTTGAAATGTCACATCAGACGTTTGAGGTGTTTCACAGCCGTTGATTCTATTTTCTTAACCGTTGATACCATACATACATCTGTATGTATTGGTTTTAAAGGTAGTTATTAGAATACTTACAGTTTATTCTTAAACGGCTGAAATTCACTAACACCTATTATTGATTAATCCTTTATTTATTTCTTTTTCTTTGAAAGCATATAAGCCCTTCTGATTGTTCATTATTACTTTACGCTTTCTTAGAATTTCAAGCATTTACCATTTTCTCTCTGCAAAACCTTCAAGTTATTCTCTGCAATTTCTACTCACAACAATGGCACCAGTCGTGAAGATTATGTCTCAATCTGGGTTCATCTACGAGAAGAACAATTTCATAGCTCTGGTAGAAAAGAATGAAGCCCACTCAGATTATCACAAAATGATGGACTTCATCAAAAACTGTAAACTTAGCTATGCAATGCTGGAAGCCCCAACGATTTTCTGTGAAGTAGTTGAGGAGATTTGGACAACTGCTGAGTTCAACTCCATGGATATGACTATCTCCTTCACTCTCAAAGGTAAAAATCACTGTATTAACTGTGATGACTTACAAGCATGTTTTAAATTACCTGAGAACAATGCCATGACACCACACACTGATAGTGATGTATCCAGCATGTTAGATTCCATAGGTTACTCTCTTAACTCTGCTAATTTAGGGGGTATTAGACGAAAAGGCCTTAGGAAAGAATGGAGTTTTCTTGGGGATGCCTTCATAAAGGTTTTCTCTGGGAAAATTAGTAATTTTGATGCCATAACTTCATCTCTTGTTAATATGTTCTATATGCTTGTTTCTGATAGGTACTTTAACTTTAGCAACTATGTGATGCTAGAATTAGGTACTAGATTAGGTAACAAAGCTAATAGACCTAATAACATCTATTATGCTAGATTCTTTATGTTATTGGCTAACCATGTTGCTGAAGGTTTAGTCATAATCAATGAGAATAATAAACTCAAGTGCTGGGCACAAGAGAAAAGAGTTCTTGCAGACTTGAAGAGAATGGATCTAAACAGCAGTGTGCAATTGGTATATTTACCAATCATGAATGCACCCCAGGTAGGTGAGGTAATTGCTTCTACAACTCCTACTTCTTCCAACCCCTCTATTTCTTTATCTTCTAGTGTGGCCATGAAATCTGTGTCAATGCCCCAACAGATTTCTACCAAGGTCACCAAATCTAAACTTTCAAAATCCAAGACAAAGAAAACCACCTCTGTTGTTTCTCAAAAGACAACAGTTGTAACAACAACCATTAACCCTGAGGGAAGTGAACAGGGTGTGAGTGGTGAGGGGAGGGGTGAACATCAAAGAAACCCCCAGGATAAGGAAGGAGAGTTGAGTGCTTCCCAAGCTAGCCAAGCCCCAGTTTCTCAAAAAGCTGTGGTGGTTGAAAAGGTTTCTAGCACATCCCTAGTAGCATCCTCCCAAAAGGATGTTACTATTGAAAAGAGTTCCCAACCAGGAACACAGAACAAAAGAGGGAGGGACACTAAAGCCAAACACTCACCTACAAAAGCTTTTATTAGAAGGAAGAAGGCTAGAACCCAATCTTCTACACAGGGTGCACACACTGCACAGATACATCCATCTGTCTCTGTGCCTTCTCAAACTCAGTTTGATGTGACTCCAATAAATGTGGAGTCACAGCCCCATTCTCTCACAATAACTACACATCAATCACCAAATACTTCTTCACCATCTCTGGATGTGGATATGTTATTCCCATCAATTCCTGATTCTCCCTCTTTACAACTCAGGGAGGAGCCCCACTCAAATACAGGTGATCATCATCTTTTAGATGATTTGTTGGATCACCCGCAAATTCTTTCAGATATAATTGAAGGATCTGTATCAACACATATCAAATCAATCTATACAGATTCAACAATTATATCACTTTCAATTTCATCTTCTTTTCCTTCTTCAACGGATATCACTCATCCGTTGACAAGTGGTTGCTCTTCAACGGATAAGCTTAACAGCAGTTATCCGTTGATAACAACAGTTTCAACTTCAACGGATATTCCACATCCGTTGATAGTCTCTACACAAATAACTGAAATGATTCCAAGTGTAGAAGACATGAATACTGTGCAATCACTTTTAGGATTGAGGGCAGGGAGTGAAAATTTGAGTGAGAGGCTGGGTTGCTCCCAGGCAAAAGGAGAGATTGAGAGCACAAAAATGCATGCTATTTCTTCCAGCATGGCAAAAGTCAGTGAGTGGAGTACCACCTTAGAAGGTGAAGGTGAGGGAGTGAGATGTGTGAGCCAGGGGGAGCCCCTGATGCAAGAACATAGAGAAAAAGAGAGAAAAGCAGGTACAGTTGATACAAGGGTGGAACCAGCCATTGCTCATGAGTCAATGATTGTGGATGATGCTGAAAAGGAAAGACAATTTCAGCAACATTACAAAGCTGTAATTGATAACATTTCCTTGGATGCTGACACTTTTACTCATCCTGTGACAGCCTATCAACTGTTGGCTGCTCAGGGCAATGAGGAGGCAGAGAGGACACTACATCTAGTGCACTCAACAGAATCTCTTCAAAGGGATAAAGCTGCTATTAACAGGATGCCTTCTACAGCTGGTGAGCCATCTGAGGAATTTGGAGTAAATTCTGATGATGATGACTCTATTTCTTCTGATGGAAGCATGAACATAGGGGGAGATGAAGACCCTAATTCCATTCCTAATCTACCTGAATGGGCCTTGACTAAGGAGCATAGAACAGGTGAATTCAATGTCCACTTGGTCAAACAAATCATCACTATTCAACAGGCCATTCAGAACACTTCAAATGCAAATATCAAGGCTATCCTCCAAGCTCACCTGGACTCACTGCATCTCATGAAGTTGCAGAAAGTAAAGCAAGATATGAGTCTAGATGATCTCAGGAAAGATATTGCTGACTTGAAATCCTTCACTTCAGAAAAATTGGATTCAGTCATGCCCTATGGTACTTTGCAGGACTTGGTTTCGAGATTGAAAAAGGAATCAGTTACTGAACAAAGGCTGGCCAAGTTGGAAGACAGAGTTCAAGGAATTGAAGATTCTGTGGCCACCCTTCTTCTCAACCAACAATCTCAAACCAATCTCCTAATGCAGCTGGCAAAAGCACAAGGCTTGACCCCTCTCCTTGATGATAACAAAAAGGGGGAGAATAAAAGGGAAGGGGAAGGAGAGCCCTCTACAAAGATTCAGATATCTAAAGTGCTAGTTCCTGCCATCACTACCTCTCCAATCATTCAAATCAAGGGAAAACCTGATGGAATTGATTTGATTCAGCTAGCAGCAGCTGAAATACAAATGAAAGAACAATGGAGGAGAATTGATGAAAGGTTGCAATTGGTGTTTGGTTCTACACAAAATAAATCAACATCTGTGAAATTTAGCACAAAGATTGAACCAATCAACATGGAGCTCAAGCCAGTAGGGAGAAATAAGGTTGGAGAGACTTCTTTCAAGAATTTAAAACCTATGGTTCTAAAGCCTAACACTAGATCCAGTATGGACTCCACAAAGAATCCCCTAGACTTTGCTCAGATGCAGGAAGTAGACTTTCCTCTTCCAAAACCTGATGGAGACAAAGTTCTAAGTGCAAGCATCATAAAGAAGAAGGAGACCAAGGACAAGGGTGAGAGAATGGACATGGCCTTTATCTATAGAGAGGGAAAGAGTATCTGTGTGATGCAAGGACATCCCAAATTTCTAAAGGCCAAAAGGGAAGAAACCAGAAGGTTGAAGAAAGAAGCTGTAAAACTCAAGGCTGACAAAAGAGCACAAGCAAAGCTTGAAAAACAGCTAAAGTCAAGCCAAGTTGAAGAAATGAAAGGAATTGAAGTCAGGGGTGAAGAAAAGATTGCTAACTTAGATGAGGTTCTTGGGAGCATATTTGGTGAAAATATGGAAGAAAGAGAGGAATGGCAGAAGGGAAACAGAAGAAAGGCCAAGGCACACAGAAGGAGTGAAGATAACCCTGAAGATACCAAATCTATATCTAAACCACTACCTTCCATACCTAAACCTTTTGTTGCTGATCCCTCTATAAATATCCATGGTGAACCAATCATTCCAAAAGAGGAACCTATTGATTGGGACAACATCACATTGCCTACCTTTTTAACCACTCTACCACTACCAAAGAAACAGAAAAGAAAATCTAAATCTACACCTCCCCTAACCTCTAAGAAATTCACTCAAAAACAAAAACCTAACCCTAAGCCACCCATTTCTAAAGATGATTATGTTCACATCTGTGACATAAAAGAAGCTTCAGACATTAATCTCTATCTGGATGAGCTGGAGGAAGTAAGGGGAATAGCTGCCTACAGACAGCTACCAGAGAGATTGGTTTTCAGATATAAGGGAGCTGGGGAAAGAACATGGCCTCTCTACAGGATTCTAAATGAAGGCTACTCTACCTTGATCAGAGTCTTTTCAGCCATCAAAAAGGATTCTGGCTTTACCAGAACAGCCAAGACTGAAATTCTCAACAAGATTGCCAACATAAGGAAGACTTGGAGGGAACCAAATGCTTTGCCCAGAACCTTACTCATACAAGAAAGGGGAACTAAAATTCACAAATCACCTCATTGGTTGATGGAATTTAGAGATGACAAAGGAGTCAGAAGATTTTTCAGACTTGAAGACCAACTCAAGATTGCCAGCAATGAAACTCTCAAAGAAATGCAATCTAAGTTGGATATCAGTGATGAAGATGAAGCTGAATTCTTCAGACAACTCCAACTCCAATTTGAGGAAAATGACAAAGGGCTAGGAAAGAAAACCAGGGAACAAAGAAGAAAATAATGATTTGCTCAGGCTAGAGGAGCACCCTTGGAAATACTGTAAATCTTCAATTACCTCCTAGTACATACACTTTTGCAGCACTTTTATATTTCTACTTAGTTTCAATTCAAATATTTGTTAAGTGTTTTGTTATCATCAAGTTAACCCTGAATTTATGCCTACAATTCTTATAGACATAAATAGGGGGAGATTGTTAGGAATATATGTGCATTAGTTTGATGATATGTTTAACAAAATACTTAAGTAGAAATTTAGTGTCAGTAGCCTCAACGGATAAGACCACTTTGGCTATCCGTTGATGGTGTAGCTTTACTTAGAAATAAGTCTAGTATTGTAGCATATTTCAGTCTCTGTATTTAAAATGTAATTCTTAGAAGTTGAGAGAAACTATAAGTCATGTTGACTACTAGATGATATGCAGATAGGAAGGCCAATTGTAAATATTTCATGCCTTGTAATTTTGTATAAATGAAGTGGTATCAACGGATGACTTAAAGACCTTCAACGGATGAGAAGCTAAGCTTCAACGGATGTCTCTAAAGCTTCAACGGATAACATCCTTCAACGGATGAGAGCATCAACGGATAAATGCATCAACGGATGAAAGCTTCAACGGATAACATCCTTCAACGGATGAAGTCATTAACGGATGAAAGCTTCAACGGATGTTCTGCTAATTAGCCGTTGATAAGTGGTAGTTGTACCTACAGACAGAGGCACATGGGTTGACAGAGAAAACTGAGATGTGGTAGCCGAATTTCAGGATCAACAGAAAAAGCAGCCGTTCTTCTTTAGTACAAAGATGCAATAGTCAACAAAGTACTGGAGTGAACAGGAAAAGAAGCAAGTGAAGAACTTATTTTACTATTGTAATTTTATATTGTTTTTCACTTGTACACTTGGTAATATATAAACCAAGAAGAAGCTAGTAATTAGAGAGAGATTTTCCAGAGCTGTTAAGAAATATCTTGAGAGAAAATTCATCTAGTTTGTACTAGGATGCAGCTGTGATCAACATTGTTGAACACAGATTTTCTAATATACCATCTCTGGTGGAACAACAAATCCACCAGAAAAGTTTTTAAAGTTTGTTGTGTTCTTTACATTTTGTGTTTGAATATATATCTGTCTGCATTAGCTCAAAGCAATTCATACACTTGTTCATCTAGAACACACTGCTTTAATAAACTTCTCAAAACCTGAAAAAGTTTTGAGATTTACATTCAACCCCCCTTCTGTAAATCTCATTGTTAGTCCTCTAGGAATAACAACATACTTGCTGCAGGTGAAGAAGTAGACAGAGATGGAAGCCCTACAGTAGAAGATGGTAAGCCAGTGAAATCTTTAAAATGAGCAGGTAATTGTTTAGTCCTGGGAGGTCTAGCTGTGACTAAAGGAACAATAGGGTTGGTATTCTCAGTATCAAGTAAGTCATGAGTAGACGGTGAGGGAACTGATGCATCTGAAAGCACAGGGGAATTAGGTGACAACTGAGGAACAGAAGTGTCTGAATGATCCGAGGAAAGAGTATTATCAGAAGGCACATGAATTACAGAAGATGGTGAGGAAGAGTCAGAAGTAGGAGAAAACAGGGGAGAGTCACAAGGAATGACAGAAGATTGAGGTAAAGATGCATAAGGGAAAACTGTTTCAACAAAAACAACATCTCTAGAGTAGACACACTTCTTGATATGCAGATCAAGAATTTTATATCCTTTCTTCCCAAAAGGATAACCCAAAAACACCCCCTTGATTGCTTTAGACTCAAACTTATCATGAACATTTAGTTTAGTAGCAAAACATAAATAACCAAATGCCTTGAGTTTCATGTAATCAGCAGATTATTGATACAATAATTCAAATGGAGTTTTGAAATGCAGAGATATGACAGGTAACAGATTGATTATATGAGTGGCTGTAAGGACAAAATCACCCCAGAATGATGTGGGTAAATGAGACTGAAATTTTAAAGCTCTAGCCACATTGAGAATGTGTTGGTGTTTTCTTTCAGGCTGACCATTCTGTTGTGGTGTAGCAGGGCAAGATGTTTGATGTATTATGCCTAAGGACTAAAAATGAGATTGAAGATCAGTATTGGTAAACTCAGTACCATTGTCTGACCTGATTATTTTTACAGATTTTGCAAACTGATTATTAACATAGACAAAAAAATTCTTAACAAGAGTAGGGACTTGAGTTTTAGAAGTGAACAAAAAAACCCAAGTTGCTTTTAAAAAATCATCAATAATTGTCAAGAAATATCTGAAATTATTATGAGTTGCTTGTCTATAAGGCCCCCAAACATCTAAATGAATTAAATCAAATATAGTAGTACTATGATGAGTGCTAGTAGGAAAAGGTTGTCTATGTTGTTTAGAGAAATGACAGGTATCACAATCACTAAATGTATGAGAATGAGAAGGAATAATAGAAATTTTATTAAGAATCATTGCAGAGGGATGGCCCATTCTAAAATGCCACAATTGTATTTCAGAATCAGAAACAGAATTACAAAGTGGCTTAGCACTAAGAGTAGGTGTAGCACTATTAATAAGAACTCTAGAAGTAGTAGCATCAGCATACTGAAACAAGCTAGGGACTGTGAATTTGTAAAGACCATTCTGTAGGCTACCAATCTCTCTCTCTCCTTCTTCAAAGTAAGGTCCTGCAAAATGCAAGTAGTAGCAGAAAAAACAATGGCAAGTGAAGGATGAGAAAGTAATTTTGCAACTGAAATGAGATTACAATTAAAACCAGGCACACAAAGGACATTGGTTAATAAAATGTCTTTGGTTAATTGCAAATTTCCAGAATGAGTAATGACAACAGATTTTCCATTTGGTAAATACAAGTCAGCCTGCATAGGTTGCAAGTTATGCAGAATATGCTGATGACAAGTAATATGATTTGTGGCTCCTAAATCAAGGATCCAAGTAGTAAACTAAGAGCTGTCAGGAGTGACAACTGAATGCACAGTTATAACTGAACAAGAATAAGTATTATTAAATGGACATATATCAGTACCAGTCATTTGAGCTGTAGAAGAATTGGTATTCCAAGTATTTGTTTGCCTAAGAGAGTCTTGAATCATTTTTGATAATTGTTGACACTGAGCATCTGTGAAGAGCATTGTAGGTTTCTCAGAATTATCAGTAGACGCTTCTGAAGAATGAGAGATTGTAGAGACTTGAGCTGCAGATTTGACAACAGCAGAAACATTCTTTCGAGGTTTAGGCTTGGGCTTGCCATAAAGCTTATGCCAATCAGGATAACCATGCAAACAAAAACATTTATCTCTAGAGTGACCAGCTGTGTGACAGTAATCACACACTACATCAGTATTAGCTTTCTTCTGAGAACCTGATTGTTGACCAGTATTATTCCTAAACTTGGAAAGATTGTTGTCAGCTAGAGGAGATTGACCAATTTTAGCAAATCCTCTTTAAGATTCCTCTTGCAATAGCAATGAAAACACCTGACTGAGAGAAGGCATAGGTTGCATCATTAAAAGCTGACCTCGCACAGAGGTGTACTCATCACTAAGCCCCATAAGAAACTGACTGAGCTTAAACATATCTGCATAGTTGTCCAGTTTCTTAGCACTGTTACAAGCACAGTTGCAGGATGCACATATGCACTTAGGCATAGGGTTCAAAGTGTCAATTTCAGCAAGTAAAGTACGAAATTTGGTAAAATATGCAGTTATACTCATTGAGCCTTGAGTAAGAGAACTAAGCTCTTTTCGAAGATGAAAAACACGAGGCATATTTGACTGTGAAAATCTCACAGCGAGATCGTCCCAAATCTCCTTCGCAGTTGAAAAATATGCAACACTATTACGGATTTCAGTAGTCATGGAGTTTAGCAACCAGGACAACACCATGTCATTGCATCGTGACCATAACGCATAATGATTAGATGTAGAAAGAGGTTTAGGTAGACTTCCATCTATCATACCTAATTTCATCTTAGCAGATAACGCAATTGATACAAATCTACTCCATTGATAATAATTCTGATCAGTAAGAAGTTGAGTAACCAGAGGAATACCTGGATTGTCTGATGTTTGCAAAAAATAAGGATGATTTGCATCAATGATTGTAGATGATAAAGTAGAGGTGGAGCCTGAAGTAGTACCAATTGTAGCAGCTGCATAAGAGGCCATCACAGTAATAGAACTGAACACAGAACAGGTCTTAGATTGATTAGTTTAAGAGGCAAGTGAAATGAACACAGTGAGAGAGATTGTAAGCACGAGAGAGATAAGAATAGCGAGAGAGATCGAAATCGCAGAAGAGATTGAAATCATAAAATATCAAAATCGTGAGGAAGATGATAATCAACATATGCAGATCAGTAAGCAGCGGATAAACAACAAGGAACGATGTAAGGCTCTGATACCATGACAAACTAATTATACAGATATCTCTAAGTTGAATTGAAGAAGATGAGTATACTGTGATTACATTGCAGATGATAATGATGAAGAACTAAAAAAAATGTATTGATAATGAAAAGTTGTTACAGAATGAACACACAGAGTCTATATTTATACATCCTGACAATATTGTAACTAACTTGAATGACAACTTAGCTGACATCAGCATTGGCATGTTTCTCACCGGTAGATATAACAACAACATACCTTGGTATTAAAACTGTGTTTTCTCTAGATCAAGTTGTTTCATATCCTCTTTAAAGCATTTGGTTGCGGCATATCATGAAATCTAATCTAAATTTTTGAGTGCACACCAACCAATACTTGCATCAAAATGAGGAAAGGGCATCTTGAGTATAAGGAATGCCACCATTTTCCACCGCAAAATTTTACTGGCCAGCTAAAAAATGTAAAACATGTGCATAAGGAATAGTCCTTGTCAAGATGTAGTTAAGCACAGGAATGTCAATGATCTTACAGGAATCGAACAGTGACAGAAAAAAAACTCTGCTTTCATATTAGGTTCCACAATGTCGCACCAGCTTTTGTCAGACTAGTTATATATAAAACGTACAACTCCAAAAAAAATGGTGGATCTGGGGGTTACTTGGATTTGGGGTTGTAATTCGAGGCGAGCGGCTCGCGAGCTCGCCCGGCTCGAATTCGTTTAAGGGGCTCGGCTCGAATTGTTTAATTAGACGAGCCGAGTTCGGACAGAGGTTCCGGCTCGTTTAATTACTCGAGCCGGCTCGGCTCGACTCATAAAATTAAACGAGCCGAGTTCGGGTAAAGTTTTAGGTTCGATTAAGTGTAAAATTAAATAAACCAGCTCGCCGGACTCGTTAAAACCGGCTCATTTAGCTAAACTAGCCGGCTCGACTCGTGAAATTAAATGAGTCGAGTTCGGGCAGAGATTTAGGCTCGTTTAACTGAACGAGTCGGTTCGGTTCAACTCGATTAATCTTGGCTCGAATTATGTCCGGCTCAAAACTCGACTCGCTCGGCCCGAATTACAGCCATACTTAGATTGGAAGATATGCTTTTGCCTTTGTTAGAGACTAAGTCTTTGTATTGAATGACCTTTATGACTGTTTTAAAACTTAAAACAACTTGGAGATTAAGAATTAGTAATTTAAAAATGAAGCAAACTTTTAACAATCGTAATCCATACAGAACTAAAGGAACAAGTTACACGTAAATTAATAGCATAACGAGGGCAGTTACGTTAAGCACTTTTACTATGGAAGTATATTAGTCGGTAGCCCGGGCTAAGCACGGATATCGAGATAAAAAAATCAAATTATATTTAAAGAGAGTTAAACCTCATAATTTTTCGAAACATAAATTTAATATATTAATATATTATATTAATAAATCAATTCATGATTTAACTAACAACAACATGATATATATAATTAAATGTAGTTGAGATTTGGGATTATCAAAGTATGATAGGCCTAATGATAAATAATTTGACCTTAATATGACATTTTATTTTTGAATAAAATCAAGCACAAACTTGCACCGGTTTTATAGAGGAATACTAGAAGGAAATGACGTAAATATCTTGCATGCTTCTGTATTGGAGCATCTTCTGAGGATGTCAAAAAAGGGCTAAATTGTCATGCCAAAAAAGTACTAATTTATATTTTGTACCTTCTTATCTATTTTAAATTATATTTGTGCATGAATTATTTGATAACAATTTTTTTTGCTAATTATAGTTTGACAATTTTGAGTGATAATTATTAGAGTATTTTTTTAAAAAAATATGATTAGGAGTGAGCATTCGGTCGGTTCGGTCTAAAACCGGACCGGACCGAATATACTAAAAAACCGAATTATCAATTTTTTTGGACCAGACTGGACCGAAGTTGTAATATGGACCGGACCGGACCGAATCAAATCGAAATAATTTAGTTCGATCCGTTTTTGGACTGAACGGACCGAATATTTTTCAAAAATAAAATTGTATTGAAATTTTAAACCAAAAATTTTAAAATCTAGAATATAATTAGAGTAAGGTGATATATAAAGTACTAAAAGTGTATAAATACAATTATAAACTAAAAATTATGATTATAATTTTTAAGATAAATGTAAAATGTATATAATATAAAATTATAGTATATATATATATAATTTGGTCTATTCGGTCCGGACCGAAATATTTTTTAAAAGAATCGGATTGCACTGGATTTTATTTCGGTCTATTCAGTCCGGACCGAATAGACCGGATTTCTGAAAAATCGGGAACGAACTGAACCGAATTAGCACAGTTCGATTCGGTTTTTCGGTTTCGGTTTCGGTTCCGTTTCGTTCGGCCCTATGGTATCAAAATTACAGTTGTATAAAAATAAACCAATATATTAATATTATTGATGAGCGGCGAATATTGGCAAACTTGATGCTCTGGTAAGTCTACATGCTGAGTAAACAGTTTGAAGTCACTTGCAAGTTTTTGCATTCCTGTTGTTTTTTTTATTTTACTTGTTTATCAGGCATCTTCAGAAAATTAGTCATCTTCTCCAATAATTCACTTGAAAATAGAGTTTGATCTTGAAAATTGAGAAATAAGAATAATAGCATGTGAAAAGTTGACCTTCATGCGGCAACAACATGCCTTGATCCGGAATTTCCTCCTACCGATGATAAAAAAATACTGTAAATTTATGTATTGAACTTATGGGAAGTGTGAACTTGCTACTGATGTTACAGTTCCGACACAAACACTACAACAAAGTCTAAACTCATTTCTTGTCCTCTCTCATCTGGAATAATGAGTTGTTCAACAGTAGAGATAGAGCACTTTAGCCATCCGAAGCACCCACTGGTGCTAAAAGAGGATGATGTTATTGGAGCTGATGCTAAATGTTGTCTTTGTAACAAACCTGTTATTGGCTCTCCAACGTATACCTGTAGTAACATTGTTTATATAAATTGTCAAAATTACTACCTCCACAAGACTTGTGCTGAATTACCCAAACAGATTATTCGTGATAAGCTGGACTTACACCCCCTTGTTCTACTACCACGCCCTGCATCCTGCACGTGTGATGTTTGTAGTAGTCACGTTCGTTTTGCTTATGCTTGTGTTCAATGTGATTTTGACGTGTGTGTTGTCTGCGCTTTTCTTTCTATTTATGTTTATGAACAGAAAGTGATTCGTCATGAAGGTCACAAGGAGCATTCACTGACATCACAGAGGCAGGCTTTGTTTAAGTGTGATGCTTGTTGGGAGGAAGATAAAGATTATTCCTATGTATGCTACACCTGTGATTTCTGGATACACGAGAAGTGTGCTTCTTCTCCTCCCATCATTCCAGCTCCTACTTATCACCATCACCCTCTCACTCTTATCTTCTCAATTCCTGTCATGCATCGTTATTTTGGTCGATTATGTGCCATCTGCAATAAACGAGTTCACTCCTTGTGCTGGTCTTATTACTGTCACAAATGCACATTTTTTGTGCATATTAATTGTTCAACGTCCACAATATCTTTGGGGTTAGTATCTTTATTTTTTTATATATATTTGCTAAGAAGATTAATTGTTTTCTAATTTGGCATGAGCTAATGTCTTTACAATTATCACCCCTCGACTATATTCCAATTTGCTGTTTTCAGAAATGAGATTGAAGAAAATGGCATTGTTGACGATGAACCTGACTTGGTACAATTTCCTCTGCCTGGCAAAGAATCATTATTCGATCTAATTATCACCCAGTGTAGCAAGTTGCGAGTTGAATTTCAAGGTGAGGGCGGAAACAATGCTAATACATCAATGATAGCTAATGATCCACATATTATTGAAAAACACTGGAGTCACCAGGAACATCCATTAGAACTGCATCAGCTTACAGTTAGTGTGAATAATAACAATGACAATGATGATAATGATGATGGTGGTGGTGATGATAGAAGGGTGTTGATATGCGATGGGTGTGTTCAACCCATTACGTTATTTGATCCGTGTTACTATGCATGCATCCAGTATGACTTCTTTCTCCACTCCTTCTGTGCCAATAAGTTGCCACATAAGCTACCAATAGGAGCATCCCCATTTCACCCCAGCATTTACTCTCTCTTTTATATAGGAATAAGAAAAAGTTATATAGTTATCTGACATGTGGAATCTGCAAGTATGCCACGAATGGATTCTATTATTTATGCCAGACTTGTGATATCGGAATTGATATCCGATGTGCATTCTTACCCACCAGGATTAGACATAAATCTCATAAGCACCACTCCCTTGTTCAGCGTCCCTTCTCCGATTTTATATGTAGTCTAAGTAACTATCGTATTTCTAAAGAAATGGAATACGCATGTGAAACTTGTAGTGCCTTCCAGATTAGCATATGGTGTGTATTTTTTCCAAGTATGGTGAAACACAGATATGATGATCACTCCCTAAGCTGAGGCCTCCCTTCTTCTACGAGGGAGTAATTTACTGTCAAATATGCGAAGAACAAGTTGACAACCAGGAGTTGCTTTATCATTGTGATGAATGTGATTATTAGACTATTAAATATTGAAATATAGAAATAGAGAAATGGGGGGAAAGTTAGTTAGAAATGTAGTATCACACTTGTATGGCTCCAAGCCTATATAACTCTTTTCTTATAACAGAATCATTTTAAGAGATTTAGATTTACAATTTAGTTACAATGTTCTCTCTCTCTCATTCTCTTTCTCTCTCTCTCACTATCTCTTGCTCAATCTCTGAAACTGCATTACATTTGACATGGTATCAGAGCGAGAAATCGACTGCTGAACACAACATTTACTTCCGCTATCAATCTGTGATTTCTTCAAGAGCGAGATCTCTGCGATTGTAATCTCTACAAACTCTAAGTCTTTCTCATACTCATTTGTTATCAATCCTTGTTCAGTATTGTAATATTGTTGTTCTGATCATACGTACAATTGTTATACGTATTGTATAGCATCTGTTATCTGCTTATTGTGTGCATCTAATTGTGTTTTGATCATGACTCGATCATATGCTACTGCAACTGCTGGTACATCATCTAATACTGTATCAATTGATACTAATCATCCTTATTTTCTACAAAGTTCTGATAATCCTGGCACACCTTTGGTTACAATGCTCTTAACTGAGCAAAATTATCATCAATGGAGTCGATCTGTGTCTATAGCCTTATCTGCTAAACTTAAGCTAGGATTCATTGATGGCTCTGTTAGCAAGCCTACTGATAATAACATTCAAATTGCAATGTGGAATCGCTGCAATGATATGGTTGTGTCTTGGTTGTCGAATTCAATATCCACTGAAATAAGAAATAGTGTGGCTTATCTCTCTACTGCTCAACAAATCTGGGAAGATTTGGCTACTAGATTCTCTCAGAGCAACATGCCTAGGACATTTCAATTTCGCAAAGATTTGTCTTCTCTACAACAAGGCAATCTCTCTGTTACATCTTACCTTACTAAGTTCAAGACACTTGTTGCTGAAATTGATAATCTAGCACCTATTCCAAAATGTACCTGTGTAACAACCAACTATTCATGTCAGAGTGCAACCACGCTCTAAAACATGCACTTGTGATGTTTGTAGTAGTCACGTTCGTTTTGCTTATGCTTGTGTTCAATGTGATTTTGACGTGTGTGTTGTCTGTGCTTTTCTTTCTATTTATGTTCATGAACAGAAAGTGATTCACCATGAAGGTCACAAGGAGCATTCATTGACATCACAGAGGCAGGCTTTGTTTAAGTGTGATGCTTGTTGGGAGGAAGATAAAGATTATTCCTATGTATGCTACACCTGTGATTTCTGGATACACGAGAAGTGTGCTTCTTCTCCTCCCATCATTCCAGCTCCTACTTATCACCATCACCCTCTCACTCTTATCTTCTCAATTCCTGTCATGCATCGTTATTTTGGTCGATTATGTGCCATCTGCAATAAACGAGTTCACTCCTTGTGCTGGTCTTATTACTGTCACAAATGCACATTTTTTGTGCATATTAATTGTTCAACGTCCACAATATCTTTGGGGTTAGTATCTTTATTTTTTTATATATATTTGCTAAGAAGATTAATTGTTTTCTAATTTGGCATGAGCTAATGTCTTTACAATTATCACCCCTCGACTATATTCCAATTTGCTGTTTTCAGAAATGAGATTGAAGAAAATGGCATTGTTGACGATGAACCTGACTTGGTACAATTTCCTCTGCCTGGCAAAGAATCATTATTCGATCTAATTATCACCCAGTGTAGCAAGTTGCGAGTTGAATTTCAAGGTGAGGGCGGAAACAATGCTAATACATCAATGATAGCTAATGATCCACATATTATTGAAAAACACTGGAGTCACCAGGAACATCCATTAGAACTGCATCAGCTTACAGTTAGTGTGAATAATAACAATGACAATGATGATAATGATGATGGTGGTGGTGATGATAGAAGGGTGTTGATATGCGATGGGTGTGTTCAACCCATTACGTTATTTGATCCGTGTTACTATGCATGCATCCAGTATGACATGGTAACATGGTTTGTGGGTACTGGTGGTTCGTGACAAACTCGATTTTTGCTATTTATGCAACCATCTATCAGCTGCTCCCCTCTATCTCATTCATTTTTATACACTTCATTTTTTGAGAAATTTCATTCAATTCTATATATTTTAGCACTTATAAAAAATAGCAAATATTTTATAATATAAAATTTAATCACCACCAGGCATACTCACTATTTTCTTTTACTATACTAATTTTATCCATTAAATATTGATTAAACTCATCACTTTATCAATTTTTCTTATTTTTTCTCTCAACATTTCACTTTATCTTAATTTTCGTGTTAAAATCAAACGTATGCTTCCCAATGGGATGGAGGGAGTATAATTTGTTGCTAATAGTTTTAGTACTGAAAATTGTGTTAACAACAGGATGATTTTTCTAGTGAAGTTAGGTGAATTAGAAATAAAGTAAAGTATCACTACAATATCAAAGTTCTTAAAGAAAAAACTTTATGAAAAAGGTTAGGTAGCACATGGGTGGTGTCGGGAAACTTTGAAAAAGTTCAAAGTAAAATATGGAATAGCCTGTTAAATTCCTTTGAAATTTCTACTCAAAGATAATGAATTAAATGATACTCCATCAGTCCCGTCCATTTGTTATCGTTTCTGTGAGAGTATCGGGCACGCATTTTAAAATAAATATAAAGTATATTTCTATAACTTTTTTAAAATTTTTTATTTTTCTGAATAAAAATAGAATGTTTAAACATTTATTCTGAAAAAGAAAAATTTTAAAAAAAATTATACAACCATACTTTTTATTCATCTTAAAATGCGTGTCAGACACTGTTTAGAAACGATAAGAATTGGGAGGGAGGGAGGGAGGTACATTTTTTTCGTATGTTTTGTAAAGAAGTTGAAGCTCCAATACAGTATCCATTACAAGTAAAAAATGAGTAGTTCAACAGTAGAGATAGAGCACTTTAGCCACCCGGAGCACCCGCTGGTACTAAAAGAAGATGATGTTATCGGATCCGATGTTACTTGCTCTGTTTGTGACAAATCTGTTATAGGCTCACCTGCATATACATGTACTAAGGGTGGTAGTTCTCGTTGTCGGAAATTTTACCTCCACAAGAGTTGTGCTGAATTGCCTAAAGAGATTATTCGCGATAAGCTGGACTTACACCCCCTTGTTCTACAACCACGCTCTAAAACATGCACTTGTGATGTTTGTAGTAGTCACGTTCGTTTTGCTTATGCTTGTGTTCAATGTGATTTTGACGTGTGTGTTGTCTGTGCTTTTCTTTCTATTTATGTTCATGAACAGAAAGTGATTCACCATGAAGGTCACAAGGAGCATTCATTGACATCACAGAGGCAGGCTTTGTTTAAGTGTGATGCTTGTTGGGAGGAAGATAAAGATTATTCCTATGTATGCTACACCTGTGATTTCTGGATACACGAGAAGTGTGCTTCTTCTCCTCCCATCATTCCAGCTCCTACTTATCACCATCACCCTCTCACTCTTATCTTCTCAATTCCTGTCATGCATCGTTATTTTGGTCGATTATGTGCCATCTGCAATAAACGAGTTCAATCCTTGTGCTGGTCTTATTACTGTCACAAATGCACATTTTTTGTGCATATTCAATGTTCGAAGTCCACAATATCTTTGGGGTTAGTATCTTTATTGTTTATATTTATGCTAAGTAAATCAATTGTTTTCTTATTTGGCATGAGCTAATGTCTTTACAATTATCACCCCTTGACTAAATTCCAATTTGCTGTTTTTAGAAATGAGATTGAAGAAGAAGGCATTGTTGACGATGAACCTGAACTGGTTCAATTTCCTCTTCCTAGCGAGGAATCACTATTCGATCTAATTATCACCCAGTGTAGCAAGTTGCGAGTTGAATTTCAAGGTGAGGGCGGAAACAGTGCCAATATACCATTGATAGCTAATGATCCGCATATTATTAAAAAACACTGGAGTCACCCGGACCATCCATTAGAACTGCATCAGCTTACAATAAGTGTAAACGATAACAATGATGATGACGATGATGATGATGTTGATAGAAGGGTGTTGATATGCGACGGGTGCGTTCAACCCATTACAATATCCCATCCGAGTTACTATGCATGCATCCAATGTGGCTTCTTTCTCCACTCCTTCTGTGCCAATCAGTTGCCAGATGAGCTCCCAGTAGGAGCATCCCCGTTCCACCCGCAGCATACACTCTCTCTTCGCTATAGGCATAAGAAATACTTTTATAGTTATGTGGCATGTGGAATTTGCAACTATGTCACAAACGGATTCTATTATATATGCGAGACTTGTGATATCGTAATTGATATCCGCTGTGCATTCTTATCCACTAGGATTAGACATAAATCTCACAAACACCACTCCCTTGTTCAGCGTCCCTTCTCCGATTCTAAATGTAGTATCAGAAACTACCATATTTCCAAAGGAGTGGAATACGCATGTGAAACTTGTAGTAACTTCCGGATTAGTATAGAATGTGTATTTTATCCAAGTAGTGTAAAACACAGATATGATGATCACTCCCTAATCTTGAGGCACCCTCCATTCTTCTACGAGGGAGTATTCTACTGTCAAATATGCGAAGAACAAGTTAACAACCAGAGGTTGCTTTATCATTGTGATGAATGTGATCAATCTTTTCATGAATATTGCCCCATTTCATGCCTAAATGTCAAGTTAGGAGAGACGATCAAACATAGTATTGACAATCAAGCACACACGCTTGCTTTGGTTATAAAGAGGACCACAAAAAGAGATTGTCCCTCGTACTTATGTAGAATCTGTGAAGCTGGCTACGAGATTCAGTACTTTTTCGAATGTGATGGATGTGGATATCTTGCCTGTGTCTTCTGTATTAGAGAAAAATATGGCCGGTAAAGAGTTTCAGATGCTAATTTGGATCTCCGCCTTCGTTTTGTTATCATAATATCTTGTAATATTGCGACTGAATGAAAGACTTTTCAATTTAAATAAGATATTATGAACAAACAAAAACAAAATCAGTACATTATAATTTTTAACACTATAAGAGTAGAAAACCACAATACTGATCTCTGCAGAGATCATCAAGTAACATCTACAAATCTTACGATTCAACCTCCTTTGGAAGACCTGATCGTAATATCTGAAGCGAAAACAGGGAGCCAACATGAAATTATACATTATGCTAATGAAGCTTTAGAAACAAGATGCAACAAAATTAATTACACAAAATAAGCAAAGAAAATTATAGAACCAACCTGATTGTCTTGTGCAAAATTATATCTTCTAGACCAGCAAGCAGCAGGATTTTTATGTTTTAGTGTTGTTTTATTCCTGATAAATTCTTCAGTTTCTGCAGCAAGCAAAAGTTATTATGATCCTAACCATTAGTACATTTTATTTTAAGTAAAACTTCAGGATTGTTAAGCTACAAACAATTTTGAGTTGCTCCATTAAACTTCTACCTGGGGCCAAATTAAAATATATATTAGCCTTGAAACTAGTATATTCGGATCATTCGAAAGTCATAACAGTGGTTGATAAATATGTTAATCCTCTGATGATGCATTGAAGAAATCAGATTGTTAGTTAGTTAGATAAGTATTAGAGTTTTATTTAAATGTTAACTTAGTTAACTGAATAACCTTTGACTTATCTTTTCAAAACAAACTCTATTTTGGATAAATCTAACCTATTTCAAATATTCAATCTTTATCAGGTTTATCTCTTTCAAGAAACAAACTAACGGATTACTTGTTTTACACATTCAAATATTTCAAACCTAATCTTATCTTTTATTATTTTTAAAAGAGTTTGAAATACAATATATCCGTTACATGTTTTCTATATAAACCGACTTGATGTTTTTCAGAAATACACAACTCTCTGCACTTTCCATCTTATATTTTTCTGAGAAAAACATCCTCTTAATTACATTCATTGATTATCCAGTTAATTAAGAGTTTATAGTCGAGTTGTAATCTTTCACATTATTATCTTTGTATTTGAAAGGAAGGTGTATTGTATCACTTGTCCCGGGTTGTGGGAATATTGATTACAAGATCAAGGCCAAGTAGTTGTGTGCTACGTAGCTGTGTGCTAGGGAAAGGGTTCTTTCATTCACGGCCAAGATTGTAATCAAGGAAAGTTTGTAAGTACTTTATTTAAGTGGATATAATACATTCTCTATGCTAGTTGGCATGAGGACTTGGATGTAGGCCATAGACTAGGTATAGGGGCCGAACCAAGTGAAAAGATTTGGTGTTCTTGCATTAACATATTTCCAGTATTGCATGTTTATATTTCTGCAATTTACATTCTGCTGAATATATAGTATCTGTCTCATTTGGATACAGCCTGTCTCATTTGCTAATACAAAAGAGACTGTCTCATTCGTGAACAATTGCACTTTAACTAATTCGATTGAGACTACGAATTTCAAAATATGATTAATATTACGAGAACTGTATGTCTAAGAATTATATTCATGTTGTTCACATGAATGTAGATAAATTATTTTAGCCATGTAAAGTAACAAGAAAACAAAATCACGTTCCAATTGGGTGTGTTTTCTTCTGAAGTAAAGCAAATGAAAAAATGCAAAATATTCCCTGCAGACTTACTAAAGCTATTGAGCCTACGAATTTCATTTGGTATCAGAGCAGGTGCATTTAATTCTCTTTTTAGTGTTTATTTTGCTAGCGATCCATGGCTCAACCAGATAGGTATTCAAACAATTATCCGCCATTGCTTCATGGTGCTGAAAACTACAATGACTGGAAGTTTCGGATGAAAATTTTTCTTCAGCGTGATGCTTTCGAATGGGATGCTGTAGAAAATGGTTTTACCATTCCCATGAAAGAAGGGAAGCCAAAATCTCTCAAGGATCTTTCTCCTGAAGAAGTGAATGCAATGAACTCCAATGCTAAAGCTATGAATTCTCTTCTCAATGGCATGGTAGCTACAGAATTAAGAAAAGTATCAGCATGTACTACTGCCAAGCAGATCTGGGATACGATCAAAGTCAGCCACGAAGGCACGTCTAAGGTACGTGATGTAAAATTAAGTATGCTAATGAGTGACTATGAAGGTTTCAGGTTGGAAAGAGATGAAAGCGTTCGAGATGCTCAAGGGAGGTTTCTGACATTAATGAACTCTATCTCACTGGAAAGGATCATTCCTCAATCTGAGATCAATAGGAAAATCCTCAGAGCAATGCCAAAGAAATTTGCTCCAAAGGTTACCATTCTGCAGGATTCGACACTACTTTCGACTATGGATACTCTAACACTGTTCAGTGAATTGGAAGAATTCGAGAACCAACTACGTAGATATGATGAAGAAGATGAAGCCCCCAGGAAAAAGACTCTGACTCTTAATGCAGATGTAGGTGATTCTTCTGAAGATTCTGATGAGGAGATTGCACTTCTCACTAAGAAGTTCCACAAATTTCTGGCCAAAAAGAATGCATCTAAACGACCCATGAAGTCTTCATTTCCAAAGAAAGAATTCAGACCTAGTTCAAGTAAGGAAGGCAAAAATAATTAAAACAAGGATGCATGCTTTGAGTGTGGAAAGAAAGGTCACTTCAAGAAAGATTGCTACAAGCTCAAAGCCAAAAAGAAAGCTTTACTCACATGGAGTGATGATGATTCTGAAGTAGAAATTGACTCAGACGATGAATTAGATCAACTATGCTTTGCTGGACTTGAGTCTGACTCTAGTGACAATGATGAGGTACATACTGTTCAAATTAATAAAAATTCATATATATCTCAGGATGTACTAACCTTGCAGGCTCAAAATAGAAAGTTAAGAGAAAAGAATGTTTATCTTAAACAAGCATTGAGTGAGGTTCTCAATGAGGTTGATGATTCCATCAAAGATGAATCCTTAGTAGAAGACAACAAGCTACTATCTGAGAAGGTCTCTAAGCTGAAAGAAGAAGTCAACTACCTCAAGAATGAGATCGAGATGAAGGATGCATGTCTTGATGCATTAAAGAAGGAAACTTTTTCTGCCGAATCAAATGCATCTTCTGATTCTATAGTTCCTAAACTCAAGCAAAAGGTTGCCCAGCTGGAAACTGATCTAGCCAAATATTTTCATGGAGAAGGAACCTTGAATGCTTTACTTGCCCAACAGAAATCTTCTCTTGACAAAGAAGGTTTGGGGTATGGATCAGCCAACAAGAAGAAGGTTTTTCAAAGTGGCTACAAAAGAACTCCTATGAAATACAAGATGCCTTATGAAAAATGTCAAGACTGTGGCAAATCTGGTCACACTAATTCTGCATCTCGGTTATGTGGTATTAAGGGCCACGATACTAACTCAACAACTAGATCTAAATATGTGCATAAATCTGTTAATATTGTTCAAATGTGGATTAAGAAATCTGACAAGAATTTGTATAAGATTTATGATACTAACATTCAAGGACCCAAAGTCACGTGGGTACCTAAGAGATAAAGGATCTTTTGCAGGTCTGTTTTAAAGTCCATGTTCCTCGAAACAAGTGGATTATTGATAGCGGTTGCTCTTGTCACATGACTGGAGATAAATCAAAGTTTCTCTCATTAATCGCTAAAGAGGGAGGCTTAGTTACTCTTGGAGATTCCACTACCGTACGTATCGTAGGTAAAGGTACCATAGGTAACGACAAGTTTGCTATTAATAATGTTCGTCTAGTTGATGGTCTAAAATATAATCTTATTAGTGTAAGTCAGTTAACTGATGTTGGTCATAGTGTTAAGTTCGATAAAAATGTTTGTTATATTGGTAATAAAGCTAACGAGTTTGCTTTAGTAGCCAAAAGAAAAGGAAACATCTTTGTGTTAGATTTTGATGAGCAGCAAGAAGAAATCTGTCTAGCTACCGTTCAAGAGCAACAGAATTTGTGGCATAGGCGTCTTGGTCATGTTCATATGGATCTACTTCGAAAGATATCTTCACATGAGTTAGTTCGAGGTTTACCAAAGCTGAAATACAAGAAGTCAGAACCATGTTCAGCTTGCCAGCTTGGAAAACAGGTGAAAACTTCCTTTACTGCGAAGAATAAAGTATCAACTTCTGTTCCTTTGCAGTTGTTACATCTAGATCTTTTTGGTCCAGAAAGATATGTAAGTTTGGGAGGTAAGAATTATGTTTTTGTTATAGTAGATGATTACTCTCGTTTTACTTGGGTGTTATTCTTGCGTACTAAAGATGAAGCTTTTAGTGAATTCAAAGATCTTATTACTAACCTTGAGACTAAGTATTCTTTAAAGCTCAAGACTATTCGTAGTGATCATGGAGGAGAATTCGAGAAAGATTTCGTGACTTTCTGCAAATCTAGAGGCACTACTCATGAATTCTCTGCCCCACGTACACCTCAACAAAACGGAGTTGTTGAACGCAAGAACAGAACTCTACAGGAAACTGCTCGTACTCTTCTTCATGAAAGTAATCTGCCACGTAAATTCTGGGCAGAAGCGGTAAACACTTCCTGTTATGTGTTAAATAGAGTGCTTATTCGTCCTATTTTGCTTAAAACTCCTTATGAATTGTTTAAGAATTAAACGCCTAACATCAGTTATTTTCGAGTATTTGGTTCAAAATGTTTTATCTTAGATACACAAAACACTCGAGGAAAATTTGATGCTAAGTCTACGGAAGGAATTTTCTTGGGATATTCCACTACAAGCAAGGCCTATAGAGTTTATAATTCTATCAAGCTCAAAGTTGAAGAATCTATCAACATTGCATTTAATGAATCTGCCTTGAAGATATCTCAAATTGAAGAAGATATTGCGGATCTATCGTCTCATTCCCAAATGAGACAGTCTAATTCTGAAAAGAGTCAGTCTCATTTTGATAAATCAAGCAGTCAAGACTCTCCAGGTCCATCTCAGTCTTCTGATAATTCTTCGGGATCTACTCAAGCTTCAGATGAATCTTCTGGCTCTCCAAAGACTCCCGATAGTGTTTCAAATGTGAATTCTGTTACTCCTCTGGATAAATCTTCACAAGCGGAAATGAGGCAGTCTCTTTTGAATGAGACAACTCCTATTCATTTCCAGGCAGACAATTCTAATGAGGAAGAGATGAGTAATATTCAACTTCCTAAATCTTCTAGGACTGTGAAGAATCATCCACCAGATAATCTTCTTACTGATTTAGATCAAGGGATTTCTACGTGAAGCAGGCTTCATAACTTATGTGCATTCTGTGCCTTTGTTGCTGAATTTGAACCGAAAAATGCTCAAGAAGCTGTTGCAAATGAATGTTGGTCGGTTGCCATGCAAGAAGAATTGAACCAGTTCGAACGTTGTCAAGTCTGGGAACTTGTCTCTCCTCCTTCTAAGGCAAAAGTCATCGGTACTCGTTGGGTTTTCAAGAACAAGAAGGATGAAGATGGTAACATTATTCGGAATAAAGCTCGTTTGGTGGCTCAGGGATACAACCAACAGGAAGGAATTGATTTCGACGAGACATATGCCCCTGTAGCTCGTCTCGAAGCTATTCGGATTCTAATGGCATTTGCAGCTCACAAATGATTCAAGCTTTACCAAATGGATGTTAAAAGCGCATTTTTAAATGGTCATCTTAAGGTAGAAGTTTATTTGAAGCAGCCTCCAGGTTTCATTCATGAAAAATATCCACACTATGTCTACAAGCTCAAAAAGTCTGTTTATGGATTGAGACAGTCCCCTCGATGTTGGTATGAGCGTCTCAGTCAGTTTTTGCTAAAGAATGGTTTCACTCGTGGTACACTCGATCCAACTCTTTTTATTTTTCATAAACGCCATCATTTTCTATTAGTACAGGTTTATGTAGATGATATTGTGTTTGGATCAACTGATGAATCTTTGTGTAAGTGGTTTTCTGACTGCATGCATAAAGAATTTGATATGAGTTTAATGGGTGAATTGCAATATTTTCTAGGCTTGCAAATTAACCAATCTGCTGTAGGCATTTTCATACATCAAAGTAAGTATGTTAATGATTTGCTTAAGAGATTTGCGTTAGAAAATATTTCAGCTAAAGCTACTCCGATGAGTACAACTGTCAAGCTCACTAAGGATGAACAAGGTACACCTGTAGACATTACTAAATATCGAGCTATGATCGGCTCGTTATTATATTTAACTGCTTCTCGTCCTGATATTATGTATAGTGTTTGTCTTTGTGCTCGTTTTAAATCTCAACCGAAAGAATCTCATCTGAATGCAGTTAAACGGATTTTTAAGTATCTTAAGGGAACTAGAGATCTTGGAATATTTTATCCTAGTTCTACTTCTTTTAACTTAATTGGTTTTTCAGATGCTGACTATGCAGGGTCACAGGTTGATAGAAAAAGTACAAGTGGTGCGTGTGAATATTTAGGTGATTGTTTGGTTGCATGGCACAGTAAAAAGCAAACATCTGTAGCTCTTTCTACTGCTGAAGGAGAATACATTGCAGCTGGTAGTTGCTGTGCTTAAATTTTGTGGATGCAACAAACATTGTAGGATTTTTGTATTTCTTATACAAATATTCCAATTTATTGTGATAATACCTCCGCTATTAATATTTCTAAAAATCCTGTTATGCATTCTCGTACTAAGCACATTGATGTTCGTCACCATTTTCTGCGAGATAATGTCTCAAAAGGTAATATTGAGTTAATTTATATCTCAACTGATAAGCAAAGGGCAGACATTTTCACCAAACCTTTAGGTGAAGATCGTTTTTGCCTTATGAGACGTGAACTTGGTATGTACACTATCTCTCATTAATTCATTTTTACATCCCTGCATGCATACTATTTAGCTTATTTGTGTCAATTATTTGCATAATTCATCTTTGTGACTGAAATTGTATAATCGAGTGTTTAATTAATTGATTAATTTAATGCTGATTTATCTATGGAATTTATTGATGAATTTTTGTGAATTAATTGCCGTGTTTGGTTTAATTAGTTTGCGTGTTTCAGTCTTAATTATATATTTTATATGTAATTATTTGCTGGGACTCTTGAACTTTGGAACTGAACCGAGTTGCATGCATTTTCCTTCAAGTCTTTAACTTTGATTTGACTACTCCATCTATTTCTTCTCAATCTCTGTGTGTCTCCTCGTTTTTTGAGATACACTCCACCTTTCTACTTCTATCTCACTTCTAACTCTTCATATTCTTCTCTTGTTCTATTTAATCTCAACTTCTTTTTCTTTGCCTCTTTTATCCCCACCAGATGTTATTTACCCTTCTTTAGTCCGGGAATTTTATTCTAATTTCTCAATGATGAAGGAGGATATGGTTTATTCTGAGGATCAAGGTGTTCCGATTGTGTTCAATGCTAATCTATTGTCTCGAGTTTGTGGTATCTCGTGCTCCGGTGTCTGTTCGTATACCACGCATGCAGCTTACATGGAGTTTCCAGGATTACAGTATGAAGAACAACTGGAAGTGATTCTTGGTGAGAACTTTATCGGTACCTCTCTTAAGCCCATGGTACATGATCTTACTCCACTTGCTTTATTGCTTTTTAAATTGTTTCATACAAATCTTTTGCCTCGTAAGAGTGGTCGTGACTGTGTCACTTATCAAGATGTTGTTTTAATTTCGGTTTTCATGACTAAAACTCCTTGTGATATTGCTTCGTTGATTATCAAATACATGAGTCATTGTGCGTCTCATGAGTCTATGAACTTGTCCTTTCCTGCTTTGTTGACAAAGATCTTTAGACATTTTTCTATTGTTTCTGATGATGATAGCACTGAGCCAGTGTCTACTATGTTTGATCTGTCTGTCCTGTCTGCTAATAATATTGAGATTATTGAGTCTGGTGTTCTTATTTTTGGTGAGGGTCATAAGTCGTTTGGTTCGTTTCCTGAGTCTCCTCACTATATGTCTGATCCTGATCAAGAGGACTCTGTTTTATTGAAATCGTTGTTGTCAAAAGTTTTTGAAAACAACAATCTCTTGGAGTCTCTAAAAACTCAGTTTGCTTCTAATGAGTCTTTGGCATCCCTGACTTCACAAGTCAGTATGATGCGTGCCTCCTACGAGATGTTTAATAAGTCTGTTACTGCTTCTCTTGAATCAATAAATGCTAAGTTGGAGATTTTACATGTCCATGATAAGAAGGTGAGTAGGGCTATAGATTTTGAGTTTGGTGCGCTACATGAGGGGATGGTTACCACTGCCAAGGCTTGGGAGGAAGAATTTGTCAAGCTCTTTTATAAACTTGGTACAGAAACCAAGTACATATCTCAGCAGGTCTCTACTCGTAGCATGCCATGGCACCAGAAAAAGGATTGGCTTGGTGATATGACTCTGACCGAGATTACTTCTCCTTTGCCCCTGCCTGCAGTTCCTCCACCCGAAGCCTTTGGGATGACTCGTGCTGAATATCGTTCATATATCTTGGAATGGCTTCGCAAGAGGGATGGGAAAGATCCAGATGAAGGCAAGTTGGACAAGCTATTCTCTGAGTATGGTGATCCTCCAGTTTACCACAACAAGGGAAAGAGAAAGACTCGAGATTCTGCTCCTGTCGACGTTGATGATTCTGACTAGTTTCTTTACCTGCCTTTTATGATGTTGAGGGGGAGAATTTTAATGTGTTTGTTTTTTTAAGACGACTGCTTCATTTGACTTAAGACTTAATCTTGGTTTATTTATCTGGATGATTGGATGATTTTGTTTGGATAACACTGGTTTATGTGCTGGATTAATTGTTTAAGGTTTTATAACTTTAAGTACTGTTGGGTGCTTGGTTTTTAATCGTATTTGTTGTCTCATTTGTTTACTTATCTCATTTGATAAGTCATATGTTTCATTTGCATATTCTCATGATTATCAACTGATTGCTGCATATATACACTGTTATTATCTAACATATTGCAACAGGAGATTAAAGTGTTTTTGATAGGGGGAGCATAGCACTTCTTTACCCTTGGCATCATCATAAAAAGGGGGAGAATGTTAATCCGTGATTTCTGATGATGCATTGAAGAAGTCTACAGCAAATCAGATTGTTAGTTAGTTAGATAAGTATTAGAGTTTTGTTTAAATGTTAACTTATTTAACTGGATAACCTTTGACTTATCTTTTCAAAACAAACTCTATTTTGGATAAACCTAACCTATTTCAAATATTCAATCTTTATCAGGTTTATCTCTTTCAAGAAACAAACTAACGGATTACTTGTTTTACACATTCAAATATTTCAAACCTAATCTTATCTTTTATTATCTTTAAAAGAGTTTGAAATACAATATATCCGTTACATGTTTTCTATATAAACCGACTTGATGTTTTTCAGAAATACACAACTCTCTGCACTTTCCATCTTATATTTTTCTGAGAAAAACATCCTCTTAATTACATTCATTGATTATCCAGTTAATTAAGAGTTTATAGTCGAGTTGTAATCTTTCACATTATTATCTTTGTATTTGAAAGAAAGGTGTATTGTATCACTTGTCCCGGGTTGTGGGAATATTGATTACAAGATCAAGGCCAAGTAGCTGTGTGCTAGGAAAAGGGTTCTTTCATTCAGGGCCAAGATTGTAATCAAGGAAAGTTTGTAAGTACTTTATTTAAGTGGATATAATACATTATCTATGCTAGTTGGCATGGGGACTTGGATGTAGGCCATAGACTAGGTATATGGGCCGAACCAAGTGAAAAGATTTGGTGTTCTTGCATTAACATATTTCCAGTATTGCATGTTTATATTTCTGCAATTTACATTCTGCTGAATATATAGTATCTGTCTCATTTAGATACAGCCTGTCTCATTTGCTAATACAAAAGAGACTGTCTCATTCGTGAACAGTTGCACTTTAACTAATTCGATTGAGACTATGAATTTCAAAATATGATTAATATTACGAGAACTATATGTCTAAGAATTATATTCATGTTGTTCACATGAATGTAGATAAATTATTTTAGCCATGTGAAGTAACAAGAAAACAAAATCACGTTCCAATTGGGTGTGTTTTCTTCTGAAGTAAAGCAAATGAAAAAAATGCAAAATATTCCCTGCAGACTTAATTTTCAGGATGGCATAAGAGGTAGGGGTGATCCCGGTGCGGGCGTTGCAGTAGTTTGCTCAAACCGCACCCGTACCGTGTAACGTCAAAAACCACACCACGAAGAATGTGGTGCGATGTGGTGCGGTTTGTACGGTTTATTTATTCAAAAAAATTAAGAAAGTTAAAAATAATATGTTTTTGATTAAAAATAAAAATATGTCGATAATTTATAATTGTAAGCTAATATTTGTAACACAAAACTATAGTAAATAAGAAAGAATCTATAATATTTAAATATATATATATATGTGTGTGTACATTATATATATATTATAAATATTATAAAACCGCAACGCACCGCACAGTTTATAAAAACTCAAACCGCAAGCGCACCGCACAGTTTATCAAAAACACAAACCGCAACCGCACCACAAAAAAACAAAAACTGCATTTTGCGGTGCGGTGTGAAGCGGTGCACGCGGTTTGTGTTGTTCGATGATCACCCCTAATCAGAGGTCACACCGGAAGCATTAATTTGCATAATAAACTCGCTTTCACTCAAAGATATCTGCTAAAAATAGTATGGAAAACTGTAAAGGATAAGAAAGGCTATAAAGGAAGGAGGAAAAGTAGAAGAATATGAGAATACTGGGAAGAACTTCTACCGTATGTAGTGGGATGGAACACAGATATGATGATCATCCCCTTAGTTTGAAATAATATCTTCCATTCTTCTACGAGGGAGTAATCTACTGTGAGGTGTATGAAGACCAAGTTAACAATCAATGGTTGCATCTATATTGATGGAAATGTCAAGTCAGGAGAGAACCGTCAAACACAAAACTGGCAATCAACAACAAACGCTTACAATGGTTTTGAAGAGAACTACAAGAAGGATTTCTTCTGTCATGAGTAAACTGCAAGACAAAGATGGTGATCACCCCCATGAGCTTGAAGCATCCTCCATTCTTCTACGAAGAGTTTGAGATCTTCCCGCACTAATTAGTTGATTCTTTTACTGGTAAATGAATCTTTTTGAATGTATTTTTTCATGATTTATAGCTTATTCATTAAATTCTGTACTATTGCGAATGAATGAATGAATGAGTTTTTAGTTAAAATAAGAAATTATGATTACGAACAAGTATAATCAACAACCCACACCATGCAGCTGTTTTATGAAAAGAGCAATTCAAACCAGCATGAACAAGTATCACCTTTTCTTAGGTATACTAATACAACTGACAAACTAATTATACAGATATCTCTAAGTTGAATTGAAGAAGATGAGTATACTGTGATTACATTGCAGATGATAATGATGAAGAACTAAAAAATGTATTGATAATGAAAAGTTGTTACAGAATGAACACACAGAGTCTATATTTATACATCCTGACAATATTGTAACTAACTTGAATGACAACTTAGCTGACATCAACATTGGCATGTTTCTCACTAGTAGATATAACATCCCCTCTCAAGTTGGAAGGCTTAAAATAGTCACGGACTTGCAACTTGGAACTAAGAGCAGCTAAAGCAGCAGAACCAATAGCTTTAGTAAACATATCAGCTGGTTGAGCAGTGGTAGAAATGTGAGTAGGAAGAAGCAAGCCTTTATCAATATTTTCACGCACCAAATGACAATCAATTTCGATGTGTTTGGTGCGTTCATGATATACTGGATTGGATGCAATATAGATAGCTGATTTGGAGTCACAGTGAAAAGGAATTGGAAGAGGAGGGACAACCTGGAAATCTTTAAGGACAGCAAGCAACCATAGAATCTCACAGCAAGTGTCAGCCATTGCACGATATTCCGCTTCAGCTGAGGATCTAGATAGGGTGTGCTGCTTTTTACATTTCCATGAAACAAGAGACTGACCAAGTAACACACAGTATCCAGTTAAGGAATGTCGAGAAACAGGATCACCCCCCAGTCAGAGTCACAGAAGGCAGTAAGAGACAAAGTGGAATGAGCAGAAAGAAAGAGACCTTTGCCAGGAGACTGTTTGATGTATCGCAAGGTTTTGAACACAACTAACATATGATCCAGACGATGAGCATTCATAAATTGAGATAAGATGTGGACAATGTAAGAAAGATCAGGGCGAGTAATGGTCAAATAAATCAAACGACCAACTAGTTGACGATAAGTAGATGCATCAGCAGTCGACAGCAGAGCTGAAGAATTATCCAGCAAATGATGGTTCTGTTCCAGAGGAATGAGAGAAGGTTTGGCTGCTGTAAGACCAGAATCACGAAGCAAATCAAGAGCATATTTATGTTGATTCAAGTAAAAACCTTGAGCAGACCTGGCCACCTCAATGCCAAGAAAGTACTTGACTGATCCAAGGTCTTTAATCTTGAATTGCGTGTTAAGAAACTGCTTGACATCTGTAATGTGTGACTCAGACGAACCAGTAAAGAGAATGTCATCGACATACACAAGAACATCAAGAAACACAGATGGAGTCTTGAAAGTAAATAGGCTATTGTCACTGTGAGATTGCTGAAAACCATATTGTTTAAGAGCATTCGAGAATTTCACAAACCAACACCGTGGGGCTTGTTTAAGACCATATAAAGACTTGCATAGCTTACAAACATAATCCTGAGGATTAGCCGGACATAAAGTGGACAGAAAGGAGTAGCCAAAAGGAAGATTCATATACACAGTCTCCCGAAGATCACCGTTCAAAAATGCATTATTTACATCGAGTTGGTACATATTCCATTGTTTTGAGGCAGCAATGGTGAGAAGTAAACGAACTGTGACCATCTTGGCAACTGGAGCATACGTATCATAATAGTCTATACCCAGAGTTTGAGTAAAACCTCGAGCTACAAGCCTAGCTTTGTAACGTTCAATAGTTCCATTAGAGTGATATTTGACTTTAAAAAGCCACTTACAATCAACAATATGTTGATTTTTGGGTTTTAGTACCAAATCCCAAGTGTGGTTGTCCTCCAAGGCCTGAATTTCAGCTTTCATAGCCTTAAACCAGTGAGCATGAGGGGCAGCTTGTTGAAAAGTATAGGGTGTAGGAATAGTGGAAACAACAACAATGAAGGCTTGATATTTAGGTGCAAAATGAGTATAGCAAAGATGATTTTGGATAGGATAAGGAACAGAACACATATGTTAGGAATATATGTGCATTAGTTTGATGATATGTTTAACAAAATACTTAAGTAGAAATTTAGTGTCAGTAGCCTCAACGGATAAGACCACTTTGGCTATCCGTTGATGGTGTAGCTTTACTTAGAAATAAGTCTAGTATTGTAGCATATTTCAGTCTCTGTATTTAAAATGTAATTCTTAGAAGTTGAGAGAAACTATAAGTCATGTTGACTACTAGATGATATGCAGATAGGAAGGCCAATTGTAAATATTTATGCCTTGTAATTTTGTATAAATGAAGTGGTATCAACGGATGACTTAAAGACCTTCAACGGATGAGAAGCTAAGCTTCAACGGATGTCTCTAAAGCTTCAACGGATAACATCCTTCAACGGATGAGAGCATCAATGGATAAATGCATCAACGGATGAAAGCTTCAACGGATAACATCCTTCAACGGATGAAGTCATTAACGGATGAAAGCTTCAACGGATGTTCTGCTAATTAGCCGTTGATAAGTGGTAGTTGTACCTACAGACAGAGGCACATGGGTTGACAGAGAAAACTGAGATGTGGTAGCCGAATTTCAGGATCAACAGAAAAAGCAGCCGTTCTTCTTTAGTACAAAGATGCAATAGTCAACAAAGTACTGGAGTGAACAGGAAAAGAAGCAAGTGAAGAACTTATTTTACTATTGTAATTTTATATTGTTTTTCACTTGTACACTTGGTAATATATAAACCAAGAAGAAGCTAGTAATTAGAGAGAGATTTTCCAGAGCTGTTAAGAAATATCTTGAGAGAAAATTCATCTAGTTTGTACTAGGATGCAGCTGTGATCAACATTGTTGAACACAGATTTTCTAATATACCATCTCTGGTGGAACAACAAATCCACCAGAAAAGTTTTTAAAGTTTGTTATGTTCTTTACATTTTGTGTTTGAATATATATCTGTCTGCATTAGCTCAAAGCAATTCATACACTTGTTCATCTAGAACACACTGCTTTAATAAACTTCTCAAAACCTGAAAAAGTTTTGAGATTTACATTCAACCCCCCTTCTGTAAATCTCATTGTTAGTCCTCTAGGAATAACAATTGGTATCAGAGCAAGCTCTTGACACACAAAGAGTTTAAAGATCTTGGAATCTAACAAAGATGAGTAAGAAGGATATTGGAGTAAAGATCCCAGTTCTTGACAAAGACAGTTATCACCACTGGAAGGTGAAAATGCACCTTCATCTACTCTCCCAAGATGAAGGTTATGTAAACTGCATTGAGAATGGTCCTCACATTCCCCACAAAGTAGCCACAGTTGCTACGGCCACAATTGCTGTTGGTCAATCCATTCCAAAACCTAGAGCAGAATGGACAATGGAAGACACAGAAGAAGTCCACAAGGATAAGAAGGCTATGAACATTTTGTTTAATGGTCTTGACAAGGATATGTTTGATAATGTGATAAATTGTTCAACTGCCAAAGAGGTTTGGGACACAGTTCAGTTGCTGTGTGAAGGTACAGAACAAGTAAAAGAGAACAAAATGCAGCTTCTCATTCAACAGTATGAGTACTTTCATTTTGAAGAGAATGAATCTTTAAATGACACATTTAATAGATTCCAAAAGCTGTTGAATGGACTGAAGCTGTATGGTAGAGTGTACCAGGTGAAGGATTCAAATCTTAAATTTTTGAGATCCTTACCAAAGGAATGGAAACCCATGACTGTTTCCTTAAGAAACTCTCAGGATTATAAGGACTTTACTCTTGAAAGATTATATGGAATCTTGAAGACTTATGAACTAGAGTTGGAACAGGATGAGGTATTGGAGAGGGGGAGAAAGAAAGGAGGTTCAGTTGCATTGGTAGCTGAAAATGAGAAAGAATGCAGAAAAGAAACTGTGAGATCTACATCAAGCTCCAAAGATGGTGTAAGAAATCCAGAATCAGACAAGGGTAAAGAGCAAGTTGCTGAAAATGAAGACAACTCCAGTCAAGATGACTCTGATGGTATTGATGAGCATCTTGCATTTCTGTCCAGGAGATTTACAAAGATGAAGTTCAGGAAAAACACTAGAACCACTAAACCCTATAAGAACATGGTGGACAAATCCAAGTTCAAGTGTTTTAATTGTGGTATAAGTGGACACTTTGCAAGTGAGTGCAGAAAGCCAACCTCTGAAAAGAAGAAATTTGAACAAGTAGATTACAAAAAGAAATATTTTGATCTACTCAAACAGAAGGAAAGGGCTTTCATTACTCAAGAAAAGGATTGGGCAGCTGATGGAGATGAAGAGGATGAAGATGTGGATTATGTCAACCTTGCTCTCATGGCTGATTCTGAAGAAAACGAAGTTAGTTCATCAAGCAATCAGGTAATCACTACTGATTTAACACAGCTTACTAAAGAAGAGTGCAATGATGCTTTCAATGACATGTCTACTGAATTGTATCATTTGCGTGTGTCTCTTAAATCTCTTGCTAAAGAAAATAGTAGGATCAAAGAGAACAATCTGTTTTTAAGTAATAGAAATACTGTGTTAGAAAATAAGTTGATTGACCTAGAGAAAACCAAATTGCATTGTATATCTGTTGAAAATGAACTAGCTGAATCTGTTAAGAAAGTAGAAATACTTTCCAATCAATTAGAGAAAGAGCAAGAGGTGATTAAAGCCTGGAAAACATCTAGGGATGTAAGTGCTCAAATTGCCAAAGTCCAAGGAATTGAATCATTCTGTGAAACTGCCTGGGATAAAAATAAAAAGAAACTGGAATTAATTGATGGACTGTCAACGGATGTGGAATCAACGGATGATGAAAGTTATCCGTTGAAGGAAGAAAAGGAACATCCGTTGAAGGTTCCTCAATTAAAACAGGCAGATGTTTCTAAAAGAGAAAATCTAAAGAAACTCAACAAAAAGTTTGGTTCAACTTCAAAGAACTTTGTCAAAGAAGGAGCAAGCACATCCAAAGATGTCAGAAAGGTGAATATAGGGCACATGACCTTAGAACAGTTAAACAATAGGCTCAAGATGGTTGAGGATAAAAAGGAATCCAAAAGGAAATCCAACAGAAATGGGAAGGTAGGAGTTAACAAACATAACAATTACACACCTGACAAGTATGCTCCTAGAAAAAGCTGTGTGCATTGTAGTAGTGTTAATCATCTATCTGCTAACTGTAAATCTATTAAGAAATCTCCCATAACTGTACCCTCTTCCATGCCTAACATGTCTGTATCACCTCTACATGCTATGCCTGTTATGTCTCAACAAAATCCTTATGCACATTTTGCAAACATGCCATATTTTAACAATCCTTATCTTGCTGCATTCAGTATGCCTCAAATGCCATACAATATGCCAATGTGGAATAACATGTATGCACAATCCATGCCTAATAATTCTATAAATGTGATGGATAATGTTGTGACTAACCCTACACCTCAACCAACCACATCTAAGACCAAGGTTGACTCAAACTCACCTAAGTCTAAAGATGCAGGAGGAATGAAGTCTAGGAGAAAGGCTAACAAGAATGGACCCAAGGAAACTTGGGTACCAAAATCAAATTGATTGATTTTGTGGTGTGCAGGAAAATAGAAGAAATCTATGGTACTTGGACAGTGGCTGTTCAAGACACATGACTGGAGATTTCTCCCTGCTCACAGAGTTTAAAGAGAGAGCTGGCCCCAGCATAACCTTTGGAGATGACAGCAAAGGGTTTACTATGGGATATGGCTTGATTTCAACAAGGAATGTCATCATTGAAGAAGTTGCATTAGTTGATGGTCTCAAGCACAACTTACTGAGTATCAGTCAACTATGTGATAGAGGGAATACAGTTTCCTTCAATTCTGAAGCCTGTGTTGTCACTAGTAAGGAAGACAACAAAGTGGTTCTAACTGGAGTTAGAAAAGGAAATGTGTACTTAGCTGACTTCAACTCTACAGATGCAGAATCTATTACTTGTCTCTTCAGCAAAGCAAGTTCAGTTGAGAGTTGGCTATGGCACAAGAAGCTATCCCATTTGAATTTCAAAACAATGAATGATCTAGTCAAAAAGGACTTAGTAAGAGGAATTCCTCTTGTTGAATTCTCAAGGGATGGTCTGTGTGATGCTTGTCAGAAAGGCAAACAAAGGAAAGCATCATTTCAGAAGAAGCTTGAAACAACAATTGATGAACCATTACAGCTGCTACATATGGATTTGTTTGGACCAGTCAATGTATTGTCAATAGCAAGAAAAAGATATTGCTTAGTGATTGTAGATGATTTCTCTAAGTTCTCATGGGTCTGTTTTCTTGGATCAAAGGATGAAGCAAGTGAAATCATTATCAATCACATCAGGCAAGTCAACAATCATCCTGACTTGAAGGTTAGAAATATCAGGAGTGACAATGGAACTGAGTTCAAGAATTTGACATTAAGGCTGTTCTGTGAAGAAAATGGAATCATGCATGAGTTCTCAGCTCCAAGAACACCTCAACAAAATGGGGTTGTTGAAAGAAAGAACAGATCTTTAATTGAAGCTGCCAGAACAATGCTTGAAGAATCAAAGTTACCAACATATTTCTGGGATGAAGCTGTTAATTGTGCCTGCTTCACTCAGAATATTTCTTTGATCAATCAAGCTAAAGGCATGACTCCTTATCAGTTGTTCAAGAGAAGAAAACCAACTCTAAACTTTCTTCATGTCTTTGGATGTAAATGCTTTATACTGAGGAATCAATCTGACCATAAAGGGAAGTTTGATGCAAAGGCTGATGAAGGAATATTTGTTGGTTATTCAGCTGGAAAATCTTATAGGGTCTACAATCTAAGAACCAACATTGTTATGGAATCTGTGCATGTTGTGTTTGATGATAAAAAGATTGATGGACTAACAGATGAGGGACATAATGAGAGACTCAAATTTGACAATATTAAGATATATTGTGATGATAGTGAAGAGGAGACTGATGGAGATGACACTTCAAAAGGGATTCAAAACATGCCCCTGGATAATGCACAAAATACTGCATCCATTGATAGAAGCAATGCAGTATCCGTTGAAAGACATAGTGCATCATCCGTTGAAGTACAAAATGAAGCATCCGTTGATCATAGTTCATCAACGGATAATCGATTTACATCATCAGTTGATAGAACTCCAAGTTCCCTGCAAAGGACCAACAACTCAGGGGGAGTTTCAACTAGTCAACACTCTGTCTCACATCATGACAATACTGAGGCCACCTCATCTAGAGCACATCTTCCACCACAAAGGAAATGGACCAAGAATCATCCCTTTGAACTGATCATTGGTGATGCATCATCTAAAGTGCAAACAAGAAGAGCTACTCAAGATGAATGTCTGTACAGTAGTTTTCTATCTCAGGAGGAACCTAAGAAAGTGGAAGAAGCTCTATTGGATCCAGATTGGATATTAGCTATGCAGGAAGAGCTAAACCAATTTGAGAGAAACCAAGTTTGGAAGCTGGTACCCAAACCAAAGAACAAGAGTCCTATTGACACAAAGTGGGTATTCAGAAACAAGATGGATGAAAATGGCATTATCATAAAGAATAAAGCCAGACTGGTTGCTAAAGGCTATTCTCAGCAAGAGGGAATAGATTTTGATGAAACATATGCTCCTGTTGCAAGACTTGAAGCCATCAGAATATTTCTAGCCCATGCAGCCCATGCCAATTTCAAAGTCTATCAAATGGATGTCAAGAGTGCATTTCTAAATGGGAAATTAGAGGAAGAAGTCTATGTAAGTCAACCTCCAGGATTTGAAGATCCAAATTTTCCAGACTATGTGTATTATCTGTTGAAAGCACTCTATGGACTGAAGCAAGCACCTAGAGCCTGGTATGAAACCTTATCAAAATTTCTTTTGGAGAATCACTTCACTAGAGGTACTGTTGATAAAACTCTCTTCTTTAGGGATGTTAATGGCTCTAGTATACTTGTTCAAATTTATGTAGATGACATAATATTTGGCTCTATAGATGATAAACTTTGCAAAAAGTTTGCTAAGCTAATGCAAAGTAAATATGAAATGAGCCTAATGGGAGAACTAACCTATTTTCTTGGTTTACAAGTTAAACAAGTTAGTGATGGAATTTTCATTAGTCAAACTAAATATATTTATGATCTTTTAAAGAAGTTTGACTTAATGGAATGCTCATCAGCAAAAACTCCCATGGCCACTGCCACCAAACTTGAATTAAATAAGACTGAAAGGTCTGTGGACATTACAAGTTATAGAGGCATGGTTGGTTCACTTTTATATTTAACTGCTAGCAGACCAGATATAATGTTTGCTACATGTCTGTGTGCTAGATTTCAAGCTGATCCTAGGGAGTCTCACTTAATTGCTATCAAGAGAATTTTCAGATATCTCAAGGGTACACCAAATTTAGGAATTTGGTATCCTAGAGAATCTGGCTTTGATCTAATTGGTTATTCAGATGCAAACTATGCAGGTTGCAAAATAGACAGGAAAAGTACAACAGGCTCCTGCCAATTCCTGGGAAACAAGCTTGTATCATGGTTTAGCAAAAAGCAAAATTCAGTCTCTACTTCTACAGCTGAGGCTGAATACATTGCTGCTGGAAGTTGCTGTTCTCAAATGTTATGGATGAGGAATCAACTCCTTGATTATGGACTTCATGTTGATAGAATACCTATCTTTTGTGACAACACAAGTGCCATAGCCATAACAGAGAATCCTGTACAGCACTCAAGGACCAAGCACATTGATATCAAGTACCACTTCATTAGGGAGCATGTCATGAATGGTACAGTGGAACTACATTTTGTTCCAAGTGAACAACAAATTGCTGACATATTTACCAAGCCACTTGATGAATCAACATTCACAAGATTGGTAAGTGAGCTAGGTATGCTTAATTACTCTTAAAATTCATGTCTTCTTTGCAATTTGATGAGAAGCCTGAAATATATTAGTTGCTAGAACAAATTTGACTTTTAACAAAGTATATTCCATCAACGGATGTTCCCTATCCGTTGAAAGTCAAAATTGCTCTATCAACGGATATTCATTATCCGTTGAAAGACAAGTATATCTCTGGAACTTTTATCCGTCAACGGATAAAGCTGAAGTACCTTTCAACGGATGACAATTTACATTATCCGTTGAAATGTCACATCAGACGTTTGAGGTGTTTCACAGCCGTTGATTCTATTTTCTTAACCGTTGATACCATACATACATCTGTATGTATTGGTTTTAAAGGTAGTTATTAGAATACTTACAGTTTATTCTTAAACGGCTGAAATTCACTAACACCTATTTATTGATTAATCCTTTATTTATTTCTTTTTCTTTGAAAGCATATAAGCCCTTCTGATTGTTCATTATTACTTTACGCTTTCTTAGAATTTCAAGCATTTACCATTTTCTCTCTGCAAAACCTTCAAGTTATTCTCTGCAATTTCTACTCACAACAATGGCACCAGTCGTGAAGATTATGTCTCAATCTGGGTTCATCTACGAGAAGAACAATTTCATAGCTCTGGTAGAAAAGAATGAAGCCCACTCAGATTATCACAAAATGATGGACTTCATCAAAAACTGTAAACTTAGCTATGCAATGCTGGAAGCCCCAACGATTTTCTGTGAAGTAGTTGAGGAGATTTGGACAACTGCTGAGTTCAACTCCATGGATATGACTATCTCCTTCACTCTCAAAGGTAAAAATCACTGTATTAACTGTGATGACTTACAAGCATGTTTTAAATTACCTGAGAACAATGCCATGACACCACACACTGATAGTGATGTATCCAGCATGTTAGATTCCATAGGTTACTCTCTTAACTCTGCTAATTTAGGGGGTATTAGACGAAAAGGCCTTAGGAAAGAATGGAGTTTTCTTGGGGATGCCTTCATAAAGGTTTTCTCTGGGAAAATTAGTAATTTTGATGCCATAACTTCATCTCTTGTTAATATGTTCTATATGCTTGTTTCTGATAGGTACTTTAACTTTAGCAACTATGTGATGCTAGAATTAGGTACTAGATTAGGTAACAAAGCTAATAGACTTAATAACATCTATTATGCTAGATTCTTTATGTTATTGGCTAACCATGTTGCTGAAGGTTTAGTCATAATCAATGAGAATAATAAACTCAAGTGCTGGGCACAAGAGAAAAGAGTTCTTGCAGACTTGAAGAGAATGGATCTAAACAGCAGTGTGCAATTGGTATATTTACCAATCATGAATGCACCCCAGGTAGGTGAGGTAATTGCTTCTACAACTCCTACTTCTTCCAACCCCTCTATTTCTTTATCTTCTAGTGTGGCCATGAAATCTGTGTCAATGCCCCAACAGATTTCTACCAAGGTCACCAAATCTAAACTTTCAAAATCCAAGACAAAGAAAACCACCTCTGTTGTTTCTCAAAAGACAACAGTTGTAACAACAACCATTAACCCTGAGGGAAGTGAACAGGGTGTGAGTGGTGAGGGGAGGGGTGAACATCAAAGAAACCCCCAGGATAAGGAAGGAGAGTTGAGTGCTTCCCAAGCTAGCCAAGCCCCAGTTTCTCAAAAAGCTGTGGTGGTTGAAAAGGTTTCTAGCACATCCCTAGTAGCATCCTCCCAAAAGGATGTTACTATTGAAAAGAGTTCCCAACCAGGAACACAGAACAAAAGAGGGAGGGACACTAAAGCCACACACTCACCTACAAAAGCTTTTATTAGAAGGAAGAAGGCTAGAACCCAATCTTCTACACAGGGTGCACACACTGCACAGATACATCCATCTGTCTCTGTGCCTTCTCAAACTCAGTTTGATGTGACTCCAATAAATGTGGAGTCACAGCCCCATTCTCTCACAATAACTACACATCAATCACCAAATACTTCTTCACCATCTCTGGATGTGGATATGTTATTCCCATCAATTCCTGATTCTCCCTCTTTACAACTCAGGGAGGAGCCCCACTCAAATACAGGTGATCATCATCTTTTAGATGATTTGTTGGATCACCCGCAAATTCTTTCAGATATAATTGAAGGATCTGTATCAACACATATCAAATCAATCTATACAGATTCAACAATTATATCACTTTCAATTTCATCTTCTTTTCCTTCTTCAACGGATATCACTCATCCGTTGACAAGTGGTTGCTCTTCAACGGATAAGCTTAACAGCAGTTATCCGTTGATAACAACAGTTTCAACTTCAACGGATATTCCACATCCGTTGATAGTCTCTACACAAATAACTGAAATGATTCCAAGTGTAGAAGACATGAATACTGTGCAATCACTTTTAGGATTGAGGGCAGGGAGTGAAAATTTGAGTGAGAGGCTGGGTTGCTCCCAGGCAAAAGGAGAGATTGAGAGCACAAAAATGCATGCTATTTCTTCCAGCATGGCAAAAGTCAGTGAGTGGAGTACCACCTTAGAAGGTGAAGGTGAGGGAGTGAGATGTGTGAGCCAGGGGGAGCCCCTGATGCAAGAACATAGAGAAAAAGAGAGAAAAGCAGGTACAGTTGATACAAGGGTGGAACCAGCCATTGCTCATGAGTCAATGATTGTGGATGATGCTGAAAAGGAAAGACAATTTCAGCAACATTACAAAGCTGTAATTGATAACATTTCCTTGGATGCTGACACTTTTACTCATCCTGTGACAGCCTATCAACTGTTGGCTGCTCAGGGCAATGAGGAGGCAGAGAGGACACTACATCTAGTGCACTCAACAGAATCTCTTCAAAGGGATAAAGCTGCTATTAACAGGATGCCTTCTACAGCTGGTGAGCCATCTGAGGAATTTGGAGTAAATTCTGATGATGATGACTCTATTTCTTCTGATGGAAGCATGAACATAGGGGGAGATGAAGACCCTAATTCCATTCCTAATCTACCTGAATGGGCCTTGACTAAGGAGCATAGAACAGGTGAATTCAATGTCCACTTGGTCAAACAAATCATCACTATTCAACAGGCCATTCAGAACACTTCAAATGCAAATATCAAGGCTATCCTCCAAGCTCACCTGGACTCACTGCATCTCATGAAGTTGCAGAAAGTAAAGCAAGATATGAGTCTAGATGATCTCAGGAAAGATATTGCTGACTTGAAATCCTTCACTTCAGAAAAATTGGATTCAGTCATGCCCTATGGTACTTTGCAGGACTTGGTTTCGAGATTGAAAAAGGAATCAGTTACTGAACAAAGGCTGGCCAAGTTGGAAGACAGAGTTCAAGGAATTGAAGATTCTGTGGCCACCCTTCTTCTCAACCAACAATCTCAAACCAATCTCCTAATGCAGCTGGCAAAAGCACAAGGCTTGACCCCTCTCCTTGATGATAACAAAAAGGGGGAGAATAAAAGGGAAGGGGAAGGAGAGCCCACTACAAAGATTCAGATATCTAAAGTGCTAGTTCCTGCCATCACTACCTCTCCAATTATTCAAATCAAGGGAAAACCTGATGGAATTGATTTGATTCAGCTAGCAGCAGCTGAAATACAAATGAAAGAACAATGGAGGAGAATTGATGAAAGGTTGCAATTGGTGTTTGGTTCTACACAAAATAAATCAACATCTGTGAAATTTAGCACAAAGATTGAACCAATCAACATGGAGCTCAAGCCAGTAGGGAGAAATAAGGTTGGAGAGACTTCTTTCAAGAATTTAAAACCTATGGTTCTAAAGCCTAACACTAGATCCAGTATGGACTCCACAAAGAATCCCCTAGACTTTGCTCAGATGCAGGAAGTAGACTTTCCTCTTCCAAAACCTGATGGAGACAAAGTTCTAAGTGCAAGCATCATAAAGAAGAAGGAGACCAAGGACAAGGGTGAGAGAATGGACATGGCCTTTATCTATAGAGAGGGAAAGAGTATCTGTGTGATGCAAGGACATCCCAAATTTCTAAAGGCCAAAAGGGAAGAAACCAGAAGGTTGAAGAAAGAAGCTGTAAAACTCAAGGCTGACAAAAGAGCACAAGCAAAGCTTGAAAAACAGCTAAAGTCAAGCCAAGTTGAAGAAATGAAAGGAATTGAAGTCAGGGGTGAAGAAAAGATTGCTAACTTAGATGAGGTTCTTGGGAGCATATTTGGTGAAAATATGGAAGAAAGAGAGGAATGGCAGAAGGGAAACAGAAGAAAGGCCAAGGCACACAGAAGGAGTGAAGATAACCCTGAAGATACCAAATCTATATCTAAACCACTACCTTCCATACCTAAACCTTTTGTTGCTGATCCCTCTATAAATATCCATGGTGAACCAATCATTCCAAAAGAGGAACCTATTGATTGGGACAACATCACATTGCCTACCTTTTTAACCACTCTACCACTACCAAAGAAACAGAAAAGAAAATCTAAATCTACACCTCCCCTAACCTCTAAGAAATTCACTCAAAAACAAAAACCTAACCCTAAGCCACCCATTTCTAAAGATGATTATGTTCACATCTGTGACATAAAAGAAGCTTCAGACATTAATCTCTATCTGGATGAGCTGGAGGAAGTAAGGGGAATAGCTGCCTACAGACAGCTACCAGAGAGATTGGTTTTCAGATATAAGGGAGCTGGGGAAAGAACATGGCCTCTCTACAGGATTCTAAATGAAGGCTACTCTACCTTGATCAGAGTCTTTTCAGCCATCAAAAAGGATTCTGGCTTTACCAGAACAGCCAAGACTGAAATTCTCAACAAGATTGCCAACATAAGGAAGACTTGGAGGGAACCAAATGCTTTGCCCAGAACCTTACTCATACAAGAAAGGGGAACTAAAATTCACAAATCACCTCATTGGTTGATGGAATTTAGAGATGACAAAGGAGTCAGAAGATTTTTCAGACTTGAAGACCAACTCAAGATTGCCAGCAATGAAACTCTCAAAGAAATGCAATCTAAGTTGGATATCAGTGATGAAGATGAAGCTGAATTCTTCAGACAACTCCAACTCCAATTTGAGGAAAATGACAAAGGGCTAGGAAAGAAAACCAGGGAACAAAGAAGAAAATAATGATTTGCTCAGGCTAGAGGAGCACCCTTGGAAATACTGTAAATCTTCAATTACCTCCTAGTACATACACTTTTGCAGCACTTTTATATTTCTACTTAGTTTCAATTCAAATATTTGTTAAAGTGTTTTGTTATCATCAAGTTAACCCTGAATTTATGCCTACAATTCTTATAGACATAAATAGGGGGAGATTGTTAGGAATATATGTGCATTAGTTTGATGATATGTTTAATAAAATACTTAAGTAGAAATTTAGTGTCAGTAGCCTCAACGGATAAGACCACTTTGGCTATCCGTTGATGGTGTAGCTTTACTTAGAAATAAGTCTAGTATTGTAGCATATTTCAGTCTCTGTATTTAAAATGTAATTCTTAGAAGTTGAGAGAAACTATAAGTCATGTTGACTACTAGATGATATGCAGATAGGAAGGCCAATTGTAAATATTTTATGCCTTGTAATTTTGTATAAATGAAGTGGTATCAACGGATGACTTAAAGACCTTCAACGGATGAGAAGCTAAGCTTCAACGGATGTCTCTAAAGCTTCAACGGATAACATCCTTCAACGGATGAGAGCATCAATGGATAAATGCATCAACGGATGAAAACTTCAACGGATAACATCCTTCAACGGATGAAGTCATTAACGGATGAAAGCTTCAACGGATGTTCTGCTAATTAGCCGTTGATAAGTGGTAGTTGTACCTACAGACAGAGGCACATGGGTTGACAGAGAAAACTGAGATGTGGTAGCCGAATTTCAGGATCAACAGAAAAAGCAGCCGTTCTTCTTTAGTACAAAGATGCAATAGTCAACAAAGTACTGGAGTGAACAGGAAAAGAAGCAAGTGAAGAACTTATTTTACTATTGTAATTTTATATTGTTTTTCACTTGTACACTTGGTAATATATAAACCAAGAAGAAGCTAGTAATTAGAGAGAGATTTTCCAGAGCTGTTAAGAAATATCTTGAGAGAAAATTCATCTAGTTTGTACTAGGATGCAGCTGTGATCAACATTGTTGAACACAGATTTTCTAATATACCATCTCTGGTGGAACAACAAATCCACCAGAAAAGTTTTTAAAGTTTGTTGTGTTCTTTACATTTTGTGTTTGAATATATATCTGTCTGCATTAGCTCAAAGCAATTCATACACTTGTTCATCTAGAACACACTGCTTTAATAAACTTCTCAAAACCTGAAAAAGTTTTGAGATTTACATTCAACCCCCCTTCTGTAAATCTCATTGTTAGTCCTCTAGGAATAACAACATACTTGCTGCAGGTGAAGAAGTAGACAGAGATGGAAGCCCTACAGTAGAAGATGGTAAGCCAGTGAAATCTTTAAAATGAGCAGGTAATTGTTTAGTCCTGGGAGGTCTAGCTGTGACTAAAGGAACAATAGGGTTGGTATTCTCAGTATCAAGTAAGTCATGAGTAGACGGTGAGGGAACTGATGCATCTGAAAGCACAGGGGAATTAGGTGACAACTGAGGAACAGAAGTGTCTGAATGATCCGAGGAAAGAGTATTATCAGAAGGCACATGAATTACAGAAGATGGTGAGGAAGAGTCAGAAGTAGGAGAAAACAGGGGAGAGTCACAAGGAATGACAGAAGATTGAGGTAAAGATGCATAAGGGAAAACTGTTTCAACAAAAACAACATCTCTAGAGTAGACACACTTCTTGATATGCAGATCAAGAATTTTATATCCTTTCTTCCCAAAAGGATAACCCAAAAACACCCCCTTGATTGCTTTAGACTCAAACTTATCATGAACATTTAGTTTAGTAGCAAAACATAAATAACCAAATGCCTTGAGTTTCATGTAATCAGCAGATTATTGATACAATAATTCAAATGGAGTTTTGAAATGCAGAGATATGACAGGTAACAGATTGATTATATGAGTGGCTGTAAGGACAAAATCACCCCAGAATGATGTGGGTAAATGAGACTGAAATTTTAAAGCTCTAGCCACATTGAGAATGTGTTGGTGTTTTCTTTCAGGCTGACCATTCTGTTGTGGTGTAGCAGGGCAAGATGTTTGATGTATTATGCCTAAGGACTAAAAATGAGATTGAAGATCAGTATTGGTAAACTCAGTACCATTGTCTGACCTGATTATTTTTACAGATTTTGCAAACTGATTATTAACATAGACAAAAAAATTCTTAACAAGAGTAGGGACTTGAGTTTTAGAAGTGAACAAAAAAACCCAAGTTGCTTTTAAAAAATCATCAATAATTGTCAAGAAATATCTGAAATTATTATGAGTTGCTTGTCTATAAGGCCCCCAAACATCTAAATGAATTAAATCAAATATAGTAGTACTATGATGAGTGCTAGTAGGAAAAGGTTGTCTATGTTGTTTAGAGAAATGACAGGTATCACAATCACTAAATGTATGAGAATGAGAAGGAATAATAGAAATTTTATTAAGAATCATTGCAGAGGGATGGCCCATTCTAAAATGCCACAATTGTATTTCAGAATCAGAAACAGAATTACAAAGTGGCTTAGCACTAAGAGTAGGTGTAGCACTATTAATAAGAACTCTAGAAGTAGTAGCATCAGCATACTGAAACAAGCTAGGGACTGTGAATTTGTAAAGACCATTCTGTAGGCTACCAATCTCTCTCTCTCCTTCTTCAAAGTAAGGTCCTGCAAAATGCAAGTAGTAGCAGAAAAAACAATGGCAAGTGAAGGATGAGAAAGTAATTTTGCAACTGAAATGAGATTACAATTAAAACCAGGCACACAAAGGACATTGGTTAATAAAATGTCTTTGGTTAATTGCAAATTTCCAGAATGAGTAATGACAACAGATTTTCCATTTGGTAAATACAAGTCAGCCTGCATAGGTTGCAAGTTATGCAGAATATGCTGATGACAAGTAATATGATTTGTGGCTCCTAAATCAAGGATCCAAGTAGTAAACTAAGAGCTGTCAGGAGTGACAACTGAATGCACAGTTATAACTGAACAAGAATAAGTATTATTAAATGGACATATATCAGTACCAGTCATTTGAGCTGTAGAAGAATTGGTATTCCAAGTATTTGTTTGCCTAAGAGAGTCTTGAATCATTTTTGATAATTGTTGACACTGAGCATCTGTGAAGAGCATTGTAGGTTTCTCAGAATTATCAGTAGACGCTTCTGAAGAATGAGAGATTGTAGAGACTTGAGCTGCAGATTTGACAACAGCAGAAACATTCTTTCGAGGTTTAGGCTTGGGCTTGCCATAAAGCTTATGCCAATCAGGATAACCATGCAAACAAAAACATTTATCTCTAGAGTGACCAGCTGTGTGACAGTAATCACACACTACATCAGTATTAGCTTTCTTCTGAGAACCTGATTGTTGACCAGTATTATTCCTAAACTTGGAAAGATTGTTGTCAGCTAGAGGAGATTGACCAATTTTAGCAAATCCTCTTTAAGATTCCTCTTGCAATAGCAATGAAAACACCTGACTGAGAGAAGGCATAGGTTGCATCATTAAAAGCTGACCTCGCACAGAGGTGTACTCATCACTAAGCCCCATAAGAAACTGACTGAGCTTAAACATATCTGCATAGTTGTCCAGTTTCTTAGCACTGTTACAAGCACAGTTGCAGGATGCACATATGCACTTAGGCATAGGGTTCAAAGTGTCAATTTCAGCAAGTAAAGTACGAAATTTGGTAAAATATGCAGTTATACTCATTGAGCCTTGAGTAAGAGAACTAAGCTCTTTTCGAAGATGAAAAACACGAGGCATATTTGACTGTGAAAATCTCACAGCGAGATCGTCCCAAATCTCCTTCGCAGTTGAAAAATATGCAACACTATTACGGATTTCAGTAGTCATGGAGTTTAGCAACCAGGACAACACCATGTCATTGCATCGTGACCATAACGCATAATGATTAGATGTAGAAAGAGGTTTAGGTAGACTTCCATCTATCATACCTAATTTCATCTTAGCAGATAACGCAATTGATACAAATCTACTCCATTGATAATAATTCTGATCAGTAAGAAGTTGAGTAACCAGAGGAATACCTGGATTGTCTGATGTTTGCAAAAAATAAGGATGATTTGCATCAATGATTGTAGATGATAAAGTAGAGGTGGAGCCTGAAGTAGTACCAATTGTAGCAGCTGCATAAGAGGCCATCACAGTAATAGAACTGAACACAGAACAGGTCTTAGATTGATTAGTTTAAGAGGCAAGTGAAATGAACACAGTGAGAGAGATTGTAAGCACGAGAGAGATAAGAATAGCGAGAGAGATCGAAATCGCAGAAGAGATTGAAATCATAAAATATCAAAATCGTGAGGAAGATGATAATCAACATATGCAGATCAGTAAGCAGCGGATAAACAACAAGGAACGATGTAAGGCTCTGATACCATGACAAACTAATTATACAGATATCTCTAAGTTGAATTGAAGAAGATGAGTATACTGTGATTACATTGCAGATGATAATGATGAAGAACTAAAAAAAATGTATTGATAATGAAAAGTTGTTACAGAATGAACACACAGAGTCTATATTTATACATCCTGACAATATTGTAACTAACTTGAATGACAACTTAGCTGACATCAGCATTGGCATGTTTCTCACCGGTAGATATAACAACAACATACCTTGGTATTAAAACTGTGTTTTCTCTAGATCAAGTTGTTTCATATCCTCTTTAAAGCATTTGGTTGCGGCATATCATGAAATCTAATCTAAATTTTTGAGTGCACACCAACCAATACTTGCATCAAAATGAGGAAAGGGCATCTTGAGTATAAGGAATGCCACCATTTTCCACCGCAAAATTTTACTGGCCAGCTAAAAAATGTAAAACATGTGCATAAGGAATAGTCCTTGTCAAGATGTAGTTAAGCACAGGAATGTCAATGATCTTACAGGAATCGAACAGTGACAGAAAAAAAACTCTGCTTTCATATTAGGTTCCACAATGTCGCACCAGCTTTTGTCAGACTAGTTATATATAAAACGTACAACTCCAAAAAAAATGGTGGATCTGGGGGTTACTTGGATTTGGGGTTGTAATTCGAGGCGAGCGGCTCGCGAGCTCGCCCGGCTCGAATTCGTTTAAGGGGCTCGGCTCGAATTGTTTAATTAGACGAGCCGAGTTCGGACAGAGGTTCCGGCTCGTTTAATTACTCGAGCCGGCTCGGCTCGACTCATAAAATTAAACGAGCCGAGTTCGGGTAAAGTTTTAGGTTCGATTAAGTGTAAAATTAAATAAACCAGCTCGCCGGACTCGTTAAAACCGGCTCATTTAGCTAAACTAGCCGGCTCGACTCGTGAAATTAAATGAGTCGAGTTCGGGCAGAGATTTAGGCTCGTTTAACTGAACGAGTCGGTTCGGTTCAACTCGATTAATCTTGGCTCGAATTATGTCCGGCTCAAAACTCGACTCGCTCGGCCCGAATTACAGCCATACTTAGATTGGAAGATATGCTTTTGCCTTTGTTAGAGACTAAGTCTTTGTATTGAATGACCTTTATGACTGTTTTAAAACTTAAAACAACTTGGAGATTAAGAATTAGTAATTTAAAAATGAAGCAAACTTTTAACAATCGTAATCCATACAGAACTAAAGGAACAAGTTACACGTAAATTAATAGCATAACGAGGGCAGTTACGTTAAGCACTTTTACTATGGAAGTATATTAGTCGGTAGCCCGGGCTAAGCACAGATATCGAGATAAAAAAATCAAATTATATTTAAAGAGAGTTAAACCTCATAATTTTTCGAAACATAAATTTAATATATTAATATATTATATTAATAAATCAATTCATGATTTAACTAACAACAACATGATATATATAATTAAATGTAGTTGAGATTTGGGATTATCAAAGTATGATAGGCCTAATGATAAATAATTTGACCTTAATATGACATTTTATTTTTGAATAAAATCAAGCACAAACTTGCACCGGTTTTATAGAGGAATACTAGAAGGAAATGACGTAAATATCTTGCATGCTTCTGTATTGGAGCATCTTCTGAGGATGTCAAAAAAGGGCTAAATTGTCATGCCAAAAAAGTACTAATTTATATTTTGTACCTTCTTATCTATTTTAAATTATATTTGTGCATGAATTATTTGATAACAATTTTTTTTGCTAATTATAGTTTGACAATTTTGAGTGATAATTATTAGAGTATTTTTTTAAAAAAATATGATTAGGAGTGAGCATTCGGTCGGTTCGGTCTAAAACCGGACCGGACCGAATATACTAAAAAACCGAATTATCAATTTTTTTGGACCAGACTGGACCGAAGTTGTAATATGGACCGGACCGGACCGAATCAAATCGAAATAATTTAGTTCGATCCGTTTTTGGACTGAACGGACCGAATATTTTTCAAAAATAAAATTGTATTGAAATTTTAAACCAAAAATTTTAAAATCTAGAATATAATTAGAGTAAGGTGATATATAAAGTACTAAAAGTGTATAAATACAATTATAAACTAAAAATTATGATTATAATTTTTAAGATAAATGTAAAATGTATATAATATAAAATTATAGTATATATATATATAATTTGGTCTATTCGGTCCGGACCGAAATATTTTTTAAAAGAATCGGATTGCACTGGATTTTATTTCGGTCTATTCAGTCCGGACCGAATAGACCGGATTTCTGAAAAATCGGGAACGAACTGAACCGAATTAGCACAGTTCGATTCGGTTTTTCGGTTTCGGTTTCGGTTCCGTTTCGTTCGGCCCTATGGTATCAAAATTACAGTTGTATAAAAATAAACCAATATATTAATATTATTGATGAGCGGCGAATATTGGCAAACTTGATGCTCTGGTAAGTCTACATGCTGAGTAAACAGTTTGAAGTCACTTGCAAGTTTTTGCATTCCTGTTGTTTTTTTTATTTTACTTGTTTATCAGGCATCTTCAGAAAATTAGTCATCTTCTCCAATAATTCACTTGAAAATAGAGTTTGATCTTGAAAATTGAGAAATAAGAATAATAGCATGTGAAAAGTTGACCTTCATGCGGCAACAACATGCCTTGATCCGGAATTTCCTCCTACCGATGATAAAAAAATACTGTAAATTTATGTATTGAACTTATGGGAAGTGTGAACTTGCTACTGATGTTACAGTTCCGACACAAACACTACAACAAAGTCTAAACTCATTTCTTGTCCTCTCTCATCTGGAATAATGAGTTGTTCAACAGTAGAGATAGAGCACTTTAGCCATCCGAAGCACCCACTGGTGCTAAAAGAGGATGATGTTATTGGAGCTGATGCTAAATGTTGTCTTTGTAACAAACCTGTTATTGGCTCTCCAACGTATACCTGTAGTAACATTGTTTATATAAATTGTCAAAATTACTACCTCCACAAGACTTGTGCTGAATTACCCAAACAGATTATTCGTGATAAGCTGGACTTACACCCCCTTGTTCTACTACCACGCCCTGCATCCTGCACGTGTGATGTTTGTAGTAGTCACGTTCGTTTTGCTTATGCTTGTGTTCAATGTGATTTTGACGTGTGTGTTGTCTGCGCTTTTCTTTCTATTTATGTTTATGAACAGAAAGTGATTCGTCATGAAGGTCACAAGGAGCATTCACTGACATCACAGAGGCAGGCTTTGTTTAAGTGTGATGCTTGTTGGGAGGAAGATAAAGATTATTCCTATGTATGCTACACCTGTGATTTCTGGATACACGAGAAGTGTGCTTCTTCTCCTCCCATCATTCCAGCTCCTACTTATCACCATCACCCTCTCACTCTTATCTTCTCAATTCCTGTCATGCATCGTTATTTTGGTCGATTATGTGCCATCTGCAATAAACGAGTTCACTCCTTGTGCTGGTCTTATTACTGTCACAAATGCACATTTTTTGTGCATATTAATTGTTCAACGTCCACAATATCTTTGGGGTTAGTATCTTTATTTTTTTATATATATTTGCTAAGAAGATTAATTGTTTTCTAATTTGGCATGAGCTAATGTCTTTACAATTATCACCCCTCGACTATATTCCAATTTGCTGTTTTCAGAAATGAGATTGAAGAAAATGGCATTGTTGACGATGAACCTGACTTGGTACAATTTCCTCTGCCTGGCAAAGAATCATTATTCGATCTAATTATCACCCAGTGTAGCAAGTTGCGAGTTGAATTTCAAGGTGAGGGCGGAAACAATGCTAATACATCAATGATAGCTAATGATCCACATATTATTGAAAAACACTGGAGTCACCAGGAACATCCATTAGAACTGCATCAGCTTACAGTTAGTGTGAATAATAACAATGACAATGATGATAATGATGATGGTGGTGGTGATGATAGAAGGGTGTTGATATGCGATGGGTGTGTTCAACCCATTACGTTATTTGATCCGTGTTACTATGCATGCATCCAGTATGACTTCTTTCTCCACTCCTTCTGTGCCAATAAGTTGCCACATAAGCTACCAATAGGAGCATCCCCATTTCACCCCAGCATTTACTCTCTCTTTTATATAGGAATAAGAAAAAGTTATATAGTTATCTGACATGTGGAATCTGCAAGTATGCCACGAATGGATTCTATTATTTATGCCAGACTTGTGATATCGGAATTGATATCCGATGTGCATTCTTACCCACCAGGATTAGACATAAATCTCATAAGCACCACTCCCTTGTTCAGCGTCCCTTCTCCGATTTTATATGTAGTCTAAGTAACTATCGTATTTCTAAAGAAATGGAATACGCATGTGAAACTTGTAGTGCCTTCCAGATTAGCATATGGTGTGTATTTTTTCCAAGTATGGTGAAACACAGATATGATGATCACTCCCTAAGCTGAGGCCTCCCTTCTTCTACGAGGGAGTAATTTACTGTCAAATATGCGAAGAACAAGTTGACAACCAGGAGTTGCTTTATCATTGTGATGAATGTGATTATTAGACTATTAAATATTGAAATATAGAAATAGAGAAATGGGGGGAAAGTTAGTTAGAAATGTAGTATCACACTTGTATGGCTCCAAGCCTATATAACTCTTTTCTTATAACAGAATCATTTTAAGAGATTTAGATTTACAATTTAGTTACAATGTTCTCTCTCTCTCATTCTCTTTCTCTCTCTCTCACTATCTCTTGCTCAATCTCTGAAACTGCATTACATTTGACATGGTATCAGAGCGAGAAATCGACTGCTGAACACAACATTTACTTCCGCTATCAATCTGTGATTTCTTCAAGAGCGAGATCTCTGCGATTGTAATCTCTACAAACTCTAAGTCTTTCTCATACTCATTTGTTATCAATCCTTGTTCAGTATTGTAATATTGTTGTTCTGATCATACGTACAATTGTTATACGTATTGTATAGCATCTGTTATCTGCTTATTGTGTGCATCTAATTGTGTTTTGATCATGACTCGATCATATGCTACTGCAACTGCTGGTACATCATCTAATACTGTATCAATTGATACTAATCATCCTTATTTTCTACAAAGTTCTGATAATCCTGGCACACCTTTGGTTACAATGCTCTTAACTGAGCAAAATTATCATCAATGGAGTCGATCTGTGTCTATAGCCTTATCTGCTAAACTTAAGCTAGGATTCATTGATGGCTCTGTTAGCAAGCCTACTGATAATAACATTCAAATTGCAATGTGGAATCGCTGCAATGATATGGTTGTGTCTTGGTTGTCGAATTCAATATCCACTGAAATAAGAAATAGTGTGGCTTATCTCTCTACTGCTCAACAAATCTGGGAAGATTTGGCTACTAGATTCTCTCAGAGCAACATGCCTAGGACATTTCAATTTCGCAAAGATTTGTCTTCTCTACAACAAGGCAATCTCTCTGTTACATCTTACCTTACTAAGTTCAAGACACTTGTTGCTGAAATTGATAATCTAGCACCTATTCCAAAATGTACCTGTGTAACAACCAACTATTCATGTCAGAGTGCTCAGAAATTGAATCAGTATGAAGAAATACTGAAACTAAGTCAGTTTCTTATGGGACTGAGTGATGCATTTACTACAATTAGGGGACAGTTGCTTCTAATGAAACCAATACCATCACTCAATCAGGCATTCTCCTTGCTTCTTCAACAAGAATCTCAAAGAGATTTTGCTTCTATCTCTAATACTCCTGTGACAGAAAACATGGCAATGAATGTGAAATTTAACCCCAATTTCAGAACTAAAGGGATAAACAATGTTGGTCAAAGGAAAACAGGTGATTCTGCTTTTACTTGTGATTACTGTCAAATGACAGGACACTCCAGAGACAAATGCTTCTGTCTCCATGGCTATCTAGAGTGGCACAAAATGTATGGCAAACCTAAGCCTAAACCAAGAAAGCAAAATGCAGGAAACAAATCTGTAGTTGTTGCTCATGTGAGTCTTAATGAAGACAAAATTGATACTTCTCACAAAGAACACAACTCAAATGCTACTCTCAATGCCTTCTCTGATACTCAATGCCAGCAACTTGCTAAAATGATTCAAGAATCAATCAAGCAATCTCAATGCCAGACACCTGGTTCCTCAAATGCTCATATGTCTGGTATGATCTTCTCATCTGCAGTATTTTCTACAACAGTTTGTGCTAATACTACTGGTATGAGTAATCCTCTAGCTGCATATGACTGGATAATAGACTCAGGAGCTACTAATCACATAACATTTGACTACACAGTCTTGAGTAATTCTAAATCTGTGAAATCAGTATTGCACTTGCCAAATAATACAACTGTTCCTATCACTCACATAGGAAATGTTCAGCTGACCTCTTCTTTCACTCTTTTTGAAGTCCTATGTGTGCCTTCCTTTCATTGCAATCTCATTTCAACATCACAACTCACAAAACATCTATCATGTCATGTTATTTTTACTGAACATACATGTATTTTGCAGGTCCTTATCTTGAAGAGGGAGAAAGAGATTGGTAACTTGCAAGATGGTCTATACAAATTGCAACTCCCTGATCTCTTTCAAGTCTCAACTTCATCTGCTTTAGTCTCATCAGATCATTCTCAAACTTGTAATTCTTTTGCTCATAGTGCTTGTACTTCCAATTCTAATTCTGTCAATTTGTGGCACAATAGGTTAGGACATCCTTCTGTTGATGTCTTAACTAAACTTCCTGATGTACATGTAAAATACTGTGATTTTTCTTCATGTGATATCTGTCATTTTTCAAAACAACACATGCTATCTTTTGATTCCAGTAATTCCTATAGTAGCAATGTGTTTGATATGATCCATATTGATGTATGGGGACCTTACAAACAGGTTACTCATAATAAATGTTCATATTTTTTAACCATAGTGGATGATCATTCCAGAGCTACCTGGATATTCTTATTTCAGCATAAAACTCAAGTTCCAAATCTGATCAAAAATTTTCTTGAGTATGCAAAAAATCAATTCACTTCTGTTAAAATCCTCAGGTCTGATAATGGTACTGAGTTTACCAATCATGCTGTTACTGAACTTCTTCAGTCTCAAGGTATCATTCACCAAATGAGTTGTGCTCATACACCTCAGCAAAATGGGAGGGTTGAAAGAAAACATCAACAACTCCTTAACATTGCTAGAGCCCTTAAGTTTCAATCCCATCTTCCTAATTCATTCTGGGGAGATTTTATTTTGACTGCTGCTCATATTATCAACCTGTTACCTGTCAAATTACTTCAATATAAAACACCTTTTGAATTACTATATAAAAAATTGCCAGATTATGATCATCTTAAGATGTTTGGTTGTCTTTGCTATGCAACAAATGTTACTGACACTGACAAACTAAGTTCTAGAGCTATTAAAGGTATTTTCTTAGGATACCCTTATGCCAAAAAGGGTTACAGAATTCTTAATTTATCAACTAAGAAATGCTTTATATCCAGAGATGTCAGATTTGTTGAAACAGTGTTTCCTTTTTTAAATAAATCTCATGCTTTTACTCCTTTATTCACTATCTGTGAAAGTACTCTTGAGGATATTAATCCTGTTGATGTTAATGTTGAGCAATCATTCATTGATTCACCTGCTGGTCATACCTTAGAATCTCAAGTATTAGACTCTCCATCTCAAGTGTTAGACTCTGATAATACTGAACCTCAGGTTCTTGCTAGACCAGTAAGGAATAAAACTGTTCCATCAAAATTCAAGGATTATGTTGGTTTACCATCTGCTACAGCCTGCTCCACCTATTCTGCATCTATTTGTCTTTATCCTCTCCATCAGTACATATCTTATGAGAATATATCTTCTTCATACAAAGCTTATGTAACCAAGACATCTCAGATTCAAGTGCCTTATTCTTTTAAGCAAGCTGTTATAGATCCTAACTGGTGTGCTGCAATGAAAACTGAAATTCAAGCTTTGGAATCAAATTAAACTTGGGAGTTGGTTACTTTACCATCAAATCAATATGTCATTGACTGCAAATGGTTGTTTAAAGTAAAATATAATCCAGATGGTTCAGTAGAAAGATACAAGGCTAGGTTAGTAGTCAAAGGATTCACTCAAGAATTTGGAGTTGATTATTTTGATACCTTTGCACCTGTTGCAAAGATGGTCACTGTGAGAGTGTTCTTGGCTGTTGCTGCTAAAAAGGCCTGGAATGTCACTCAAATGGATGTTACTAATGCATTTCTCCATGGAGATCTAAATGAAATAGTATATATGAACTACCTCCTGGATACAGAGTTCTATCTACAACACATCAATCTGTTTCATCTCAGTTTGTGTGCAAATTAAGGAAATCACTATATGGCTTAAAACAGGCTCCTAGGTGTTGAAACTTTCTACAGCTTTACAGAGTTATGGATTTAAACAGTCTCAAAGTGATAACAGCTTATTCACCTTCACTAGTAATTCCATATTCATGGCTGTATTAATCTATGTTGATGATATATTGGTTACTGGCTCATCTACTGAACATATTAATGCTATGAAAGCATTTCTCAAGACCAAATTCAAGATCAAGGACTTGGGTACTCTCAGGTATTTCTTAGGCATTGAAGTTGCCAGGTCAACCACTGGCTTTTATCTCAACCAACGTAAATATGCTATTGATCTTATCAAGGAAACTGGCTTATCTGGATCTAAACCTTCTGTTATTCCAATTGAGCAAAACCACAAACTTATTGACAACTCATCTGTTTTCCTATCTGATACTGATACTGTAATGTATAGAAGATTAGTGGGTCGTTTGATCTATCTTACCATCACTCGACCTGACTTATCATATGCAGTCCATGTACTGTCTCAGTTTCTTTCAAAATCTCGTTCGGATCATTTGCAAGCTTTTTATCGAGTACTTAGATATTTAAAACAGGCACCTGGACAAGGATTGCTCATTTCTGCCACCGGAAATTTACAGATAACAGCATATACTGACTCTGACTGGGTTGGTTGTCCAGAGTCCAGACAATCACTTACTGGTTTCTGCATCACCATTGGATCTTCTCTTGTTTCTTGGCGTAGCAAAAAGCAGCCAACTGTATCTCGTTCGTCTGCTGAGGCAGAATACAGGGCCATGGCAGATACGTGCTGTGAAATAACTTGGCTCCTGGCTTTACTTAATGACTTTCAGCTAAATCATACTATGCCAGCTTCTCTTTATTGTGACAACAAGTCAGCATTGTATATAGCATCTAATCCAGTATTTCACGAACGAACTAAGCACATCGAAATCGACTGTCACTTGGTTCGTGAAAAACTCAAAAAGGGAATTATTCAGATGTTACACTTGGCCTTAGGACAGCAGCCTGCTGATATGTTCACCAAGGCAACAAGTGCTGCTGTTATCAAGTTCTTTCTTTCCAAGTTGAATGTCTGCAACTTGTTTCAGAATCATTCAACTTGAGGGGGGATATTAGACTATTAAATATTGAAATATAGAAATAGAGAAATGGGGGGAAAGTTAGTTAGAAATGTAGTATCACACTTGTATGGCTCCAAGCCTATATAACTATTTTCTTGTAACGGAATCATTTTAAGAGATGTAGATTTACAATTTAGTTACAATGTTCTCTCTCTCTCTCTCATTCTCTCTCTCTCTCTCACTATCTCTTGCTCAATCTCTGAAACTGCATTACATTTGACAGTGATCAATCTTTTCATGAAGATTGCCCCATTTCATGCCAAAATGTCAAGTTAGGAGAAACGATCAAACATAGTATTGACGATCAAGCACACACGCTTGCATTGGTTTTTAAAACAACAAACTCAAGTTATTATGTGTACGTTGTAGGAAAAGACATAACTAACATTTTTCATTGAAATTTTAGCCGATCAATGAACAACACGATTAACTGATAAAAATTATTCCTATGTGTGCTACACGTGTGATTTCTGGATACACCAGAAGTGTGCTTCTTCTCCTCCTATCATTCCAGCTCCTACTTATCACCATCACGCTCTCACTCCTAGCCTTGTACTTCTCAGGTTTAGTGTTAGTCATTGTAAAAGGTGAAACACATCAACCAATAAAAAGGAATTCTCAGTGGACATTCTGTATAATTACATGGCAGAAACTTCTATCCAGGCACCATCTTAAATAACTTAGGAATGCCAAGATTCTAGAGGCGGCCAATTCGAGTATGAAATGTGTTTATGAATATGTGTTTATCCAGGCACCGTCATAAATCCTTTACGGTTTTCCGTACTAAATAGTATGGAAAACTGTAAAGGATAAGAAAGGCTACAGAGGAAGGAGAAAAAGCAGAAGAATAAGAGAAATTTGGAAAAAATAGCTACCGCAATGTAGTGGGATGAATCATCAACACTTGTCGAACCAAGGACTATTTCCCTTCTTAATTTTGTTGTGAGCTTGTGACAAACCCGTAGCTGCGAACAGAAAAAAAACTACAGTCAATCAAGGGGCACAAGTCCTTACAGTATATTATATATCCAGAAGAGAAGAACTTACCTCTGATCTTGTCGCCCCACCAACAATGAAAATAAATATACGTTGCCCCATCATTTTAAAATCATTTGATGCACCCCGAGAACGGAATCACTGGAAGAAAGCAGTTGTAATATTTTTTAAAATTACGAAGGTCATTGGACAACTGACAATCAACTTTAATATTGGTCATTCAACAAACATAATTTATTTCTGAGTAAATTACAGTTCACATCCCTTTGGTTTAGACAATAAGCACTTTGGTACCACTTCTTTCACTAATTGCAGTTTGCACCCAGGACTTAAATTGGCGCTGCAAAACGCACCCTTTCGTCAGTGCACCGTCAAATATGACCGTTAGTGAGAAATATGATAGGGGCTTATTGGTCTTAAATTTTGTAACCTCCCCCCTTGTAAATATGTTTGTATATGGCATTTTTGTGCTAAAACCATTAAGAAAAAATGACTGAAAGGTGTGTTTGTGGAGCATGGATTCATGCTAAAACGGCTTGGACAACTGCCAATGTTGGCCGACGTTTTATCTCATGTACTCGATGTAGTTATTTCAGATGGTTGGATGGTCCATTGTGTAAGCGAGCAAGAATAATCATTCCCGGTCTTTTGCGTCGGATTAACCATCTTGAAAGTCTATAAAAAGAAGCTGAAATTCAGAGGGCTGATGTTTGTTTGGATGAAGGTGAAGTATGTAAGAATCTGGGCTACAAAGTGTTTGATGAAAAGCCAGGGAGCAAGTTACCACTTACTTTGTTGATTGTAACATGGATTGCAATACTACTCTACTGGATTTGCAAGACTGAAGCTATAGAGGAGAAGTAATAATTTAGTTGCCTTTTATTAATGTAGAAGAACAATGTGTTTAGTTGATCTTGATTGTAAGAAACATGGTTTTATTGATATTTAGTTAATTTATTGTTTTGTTGATCATTTTGTATTTTTAACCAATATGATATTGATGTAGTTGGTTTAGTAGTTATGAAATTTAAGTGCTGAATTGAATTTGAATTGATGAGATGCTATAAATGTGAACTGAAAAATGACAAACAGATGGGAAGAAAACAGATGAGATAGCATAAATGTTCATCAAATACAAGATACCACAAAAGTGAGAACAAACTCACATCTCATACGTTTACAGCCATAGTTCAACAAAAGTCTCATCACGAGTGATCACAAAAGATGTGAACTGAATCCCAAGGTTTAGCACAAAATAAAAGCTTAAGTCTAGTAGATATTGAAGAACACAAGTCTAGTACAAATTCATCAAACATTTAGGTTTTTCCTTCCCACTCTTTTTGTTGTCATCATCACCATCAAGTATGACAGGTGTATCTTCTGTGTTCTTGAACAATCCCCTCAACATAGAATATCTACCTCTCCTTCTACTCCTGTAAGGTGGATTGAGAGGTGGCACTCTCTTCACTCTCTTCTTAGGTTTAGGACATTGACCATCACTGGAGTCCATGTTGGAGCTGTCACCAAGGAAGCTTACTTTATCTCCTCCTGATTCTTCTGATTCTTTTACAGCCTCTTCCATCAACTCATTCAAATCTCCTTCTACTTCAACTATAATGTCTTCTATCCTCTTAATTCTTTCATCTATAGTCAATTGTGTGAAGGAGAAATCCATATTTTCATCATCACAATCAGGACAATTTGAGGTTGCATACATGGTTACCATTTTGTAACCAGACTCAACCCAGTCAATTATTATATCAAAATCTCTTTGAGTCTCTAGAGGAAATAAATTATCAGCACACACATCCAGTTCATTCGACAAAAACCAAAAATCCAGTATTCTGTTACTACATCCTATTTCTCCAGACATAGCTTCCATTTCAGTCAATGTCAATTTTTGAACAGAACACATATCAAAATACGTAATCTTCCCACCAAAATACGAAGTAAAGTCTTTGTTGAATTTTCCATCAAAATACAGTTTAATCGTAAAGTAAGGACTAATTTCTGCAACACACATAAGCCACATGCAAATATAAATTGAATATACTTTAACAAGAAAAAAAAATCATGTTAAAACACACACCAATACAACACTTTAACATGTATCATATTGCATGTAAGAACATATATTAATCCGCAACTACGTTAACATGCAAGGTGATTAAAAAAATGGAAGAAAGAAAATTACCCTCATATGTCAGATACTCTTTGCCATCAGAAAGACCAAAATCGACCACAACACCCCCATCTTCAACTTCATTCTTCGATTTCTCATGAGTTTTACCGGATTCAACTTCATTCTTCGATTTCGCGGGACTTATTACATGATCAGCATCGAATACACCTCTCAATCGACCTCTCATAGCTCTAAATTAATGGGATTTGGTGTTTGTAATTTGAGAATTAGGGTTCAAATACATTACATAACTTAATTGAGGTTTGATTTAGGAGACAATGTAAGTGACGCTTCCTTTTAACATTCATATGCCAATTAAAATATAAATTACATTATGAAAAGACTGAAATACCCCCGACGTTAGACAGATAACAGTCAACTTTGACGGAAGTGGGTCAAAAGGGTGCGTTTTGCAGCGCCAATTTAAGTCCTGGGTGCAAACTGCAATTAGTGAAAGAAGTGGTACCAAAGTGCCAATTGACTAAACCAAAGGGATGCGAACTGCAATTTACTCTTTATTTTAAAAGGTAAGGAGAACAAATGTGTTTCTCCTTTTGCTAAGTAATAAAATCTAGAGAGAATTGCAGAATGCACCCCTTAGTTTTGGCCAAAATTCAAAGTTGTATACCTGTTTTGAACAATTGCAGATTGCATCCCATTACTTTCAAACCCGTTTCAAGTTGCACCCCTTTTGTAATTTTCCGTCAAATACGACCGTTAACGTTAAGTGTTTGAAGGGTAAAGTTGGTATATTAGTATTTGAACGGTAATTGCAGCTTTCAACCCCTAACTTTCAGTTCGTAAGCAAAATACACCTCTTTGACAATTACAACTAAAATAATGAGGGTAAAATAGGAATTTTAATATAAAATTTAAATAAATTTTGTAGTTATAATTCAAAAAAAGCTAAAAAAATTATAATAATGAATTCTTCCCCTACACTAAAAAAATAATAACATCACATTATTTAAAATAAATTGATGCAACTAATTTAATATTAAAATTTAATATACATGTAAATTAAATTAATTTTGTTGAATTATAATTTTTTGGAATTAACACCATGTAATAAAAACTAAATTTGAAACTATGACTCAAAAATTGAAAAATATAAAATATATGTAAAATTCAATTTTTAACAATTGAATGTAGGGCTGTCAATGGATCGGAAATCCGGTCCGATCCGTTCCGATCCGGAGGCTAACGGAGCGGATATGGATCACTTATAAAAAAATCTGATCGGGTAACGATCCGATCCGATAAGTACCGGATATGGATTTAGGCCGATCCGATCCGCTAATGATCCGATCCGGATAACTTATTATATATAAATATATAATATATATATGAAATTTCTTTTAATAATTTGTCCCTATGGATTTATGAAATTGCATTCGCGACCATTCGGGGTCGTCCGGGAGTGAATCGGAGCTGAAACGAATCGAAATCGATTTCCGAATAATCTTCGTATGGGGTAGTACACGAGGTCTGGAGAAAAAATTGAGGCGGCCCGTTTTTCAATTTCTTTTCATAATAAATTTATATTATTTTTTGTTAACATTTTAGAGCAGTTAAGTGTCTTTTTCTATTTATATATAGATTTATATGGAAGAAAATAAAGAAGGGAGGATGGTCAAAGTGAGCAGAAGGTTGTGGCAACAGAGACGGTACCATGCATGACACGTTTGGCTTCTGGTATTTTCTATAAAAACTGTGCATTGCAGTTTCTTGGGACATACTCCTTACATGGATGAATTTCTTTGTTTTCATCAGTGTTATATTTGCTGAAGAATAAAGACCGCAGTCTAGTGTTATATTCAAAATTTAGTATTTTAGTTTTGGTGTTATTAAATTTTAGTTTATCGTATAACTTTTAAATTAATTTTCGTATTATATTTGCTTTCAATATTTTTTTTTTATAATATATTAGGTGTAGTATAAGAAATTATGTTTACATTTCAATTTTTTTTAAAAATAAACGGATCGGAGCTCTGGTCCATGATCCGTGATCCTAACGGATCCGGATATGGATCGGGCTATAAAAAATCCGATAAAAATCCGATCCGGATCCGAATCCGGTAAAATTAAATGGATCAGGATATGGATCAAGGCTGATCCGATCCAGATCCGATCCATTGACTGTCCTAATTGAATGTACTATTTAGGTAGAGTTCACTGGTAGAATGTTAAAATATGTCTTAGTTGCTGCCTCAGTTGTTTTTATTAAGTATTTATCAGGTTGGTTCAGTTTATGTTTTTTTGAATTAGCAGTTATTAGAGTAATTATAACTTCTACTATTTAGGATCTCTTTAGGTAAAAAAACAGGGTTGGGTATATTGTCGTTGTTTTAATAGTCTGATCAATGAAAAAGCAGTTTATGCAGTAGTTTTATAATCTAAACTAACATATGGTATCAGAGCTTATTTCTTAAGGGATTTGTGTGAAGTTCGTAGCGAGTGAAGTGTATTCTGATTAACATTTTCACTCAATGAGTTCAAATTCTTATTCTCTCATTCCACCCCCTGTTTTCACTGGAGAAAACTATCAGGTGTGGGCAGTCAAAATGACAGCATATTTACGGGCATGGGATATTTGGGAAGCAGTGAAAGAAGTATTAGGTGTTCCACCAATAACTGAGAATTCTACAATTCAGCAAATCAAGATTAATAACGAGTGGCTAAAACTATTGATAAAAAATGTAACTTAGTTCGTAATATATTTTGATAAAATATATTTACAAAATATTAATTTTTTTATATCTAAGTTTTATTATTAAAAATAACTAATATTTTGAATTTTTAGAGGATCTTGATACCTAACGTTCTACATAGTGCTTTTTTTTTTCTACAAGTTGGTCATAATTATACCATTATTTCATCTTACTTTGATTAATTATATTTTGAATAGATATGTACTTACTCCAGCATGACGTGTAAAATACAAGCATGGCTCAAATTAACGCTAACACAAACTCTAGTGAAAAATGACTATTTAACGACATGTTTTGCCAAATCTTAAGCAAAACATGGAATGTTTGTTTTCTCACGGGAATAATCTGTTAGCGGTTGCCGCAAGGGCAATCGTGCAAATGCCCAGGGAACCTGACGCCCCAAGGCACCTAATGTCCCCAAGGCCCCGTTGTCTTGAACCCAAGTTACCTATCCTACCTACACAATTCCTAATGTGACGCCCTCAATCTCGGGGTTAGGAAATGAGGCATTCTATCTCAAAATAAAACTAGGCTAGGTGGTAGTATTCTACTAATGGCTAGGTAAAGGCTTTGGAAAAGGTTCCCGGGCTTTCAGGATTCAAAGTTGAGAGAAAACCGACATTCAGCACAATCAATAAAGGGTTTCTCAAGGAGTTTCTCATTTTATAGGAAGCAATCATTCAAGTTTCGAGAATCAATAACAAAGTAAAGTGACAGGGTTCTCTATCAAATTTCATAACTTTAAAGAAGATACAATTCAATCTGTTTCATTTCAAGTAAAAGAAGCAAACTGCTTTATCAAACATATACATTTCCTCTTTTATAAAATATTAAAGAACTCTCGATTTGAATATCCATCTTTTAAACGTAATACGGCTGATCAGCCCGTACTGACCTCCATCCGGTTATCAAGGTACCTATGAAATTATTTCAGCCTTATATTGGACTAGCCCCGCTAGCCTCTTATATGACTGGACTAGTCCCACTAGCCTCTTATATCTCTATCCAATCTTCAAGGAATTCATTTGGAAAACCTTTGTGTTGGAATACAAGAAAGTTTAACTAAATTCAGTTTTAACATTATCGATAAGTGAAATCATTTGGACTCTTTTAAGTCAAAAGTCATTCTTAAATCCAATTTAAGAATTTAAATGAAGTGAACAAATCGAAAGTAAGCATGGATCATAAGTTAAGAATATCGATCAAATGTTAAACATGGTGTATAAGGTCGCAATATGGATAGTTCCAAAGAACGATGCGTAACAAGGCATAAGGGATTATCAAGGAATCTAGGTTAACAAGATGTAGCATATGAAAAGTTCATAAAGACTCTCTTAGGGTCAAGGGATCATTAGTTAACATAATACAAGGATAGGGTATACGTACTTGAAGCAAATAGGTTATTATTAGGGTTCGTCACAAGGATCGATAATAAGTTTATCACAAGGATCAATAACAGGGTTTTCATAAGAATCAATAACAAGGTTTACAAAGAACCTTTATTATATCATGGCATCAATAATAATCTTTCTGTAATCAATTCATAATAGAAGGCAGAGTTACTTGCCTTAAAAGCTTTCCTATTTAATGGAACCTGAGCTACTGCCACCTAAGATTTCCTTCCCTTTACTAGCCTGAATGTCTCCGCTATCCAAAACTACAATACAAAACAAAACCCTAATTAGATACTTGATCAATTCCCAACGTTTCTCAGAACGTCTGACTTCTACCCCAATCGCAATAAACATTTATCTTTTATACACATACATAACACGTAGCACATAATAAGATATACCTTTATATTCTTTATATCGCCAACTATCTCAAAGCTTTACATTTAGCAAATAATCACTGATTCGCGTAACTCGATACCATATACAACATATTCACTAACTCGTCGAGAGTCGGACATGACGTACTCGTAATTACTCTTACCCTTCTAATACAATCAACCACATCAATCAATCGTAATCAAATATTCGTAATCACTTTTAACATTTGACTCTTATCATAAACCAAGCATAACATGAATCACATAATCATTTAGTACTAAAAAGCAAGTCGACTTCTTAAACCATATAAGCTACCATGTGTGACTCGACACATGTACAAATTTTAATCATTCCTAAAACCAATCTTTTCCATCATTTTTTATAAAATTCGAACCAAAAATATGGTAAAACCGAATCAATTCTTTAGAAAATCAACATGCAACCACTTAACACTAACATGCATACTTTTTTGACTAAAATCGAACCTATCTTGACTTAAACCAAATACCAAATACTAAATTTGAACCATTCTTAGGAATTTACACTCTAAAATTTTAGAAAATCCAAGAACAAACACATGCATGCCTCAGTTAATCTAGAATCACCCAAACAAATATCAATGATCACGTAATCGAACTTACACACGCCATACCAATCAAAATCATAAACCATATCAACTCAATCAAGTGTTTCAAACCAATTTCTTTTTTTTAAACTATGTAACATTCGGATTTTTCAACTAAAATGACATGCAACTAACAAAATCAACATGCATGGTCGAAAATCATGAATCGAACTCGATCTAAACCAAGGACTAATGATCAACAACAATTTGAACCATTTTCTTTTAAAAACCGAAACTAAACACGGGGTTTTCGAACTAAAATCAACATGCATGCAAGGATACTTGTTTAAAACAAAAAGTTTGTATAATTCTCGGACTCATGTACATCATTGTACCCGTCGGCTCACCAGAGGTTCACCGCCGACGACGGCAAAGCACGGTGGTGCCCCGTTTTGGGGTTTCCAACTAAAGAGTAAATTAGGAAAAGAAAGCTAGCTGCATATTCATTTGAGAGAGAAAGCAGTGATACTTGTCTAGTACAAAAAGATATGCATTAATTGATTCAACACAACAAAGGAGCAGGGTACCGTCCTTATAACAAACACTCTGCCACTACTACTAACAGACTTATAACAAAAAGACTAGACTGCCCCTGCCTTACTGGCACACTAATTGAACTTGACACCTTGGCAATGATATGGCAATGTGGGACAGCAACATCAATTCTCCTTGTCTCATTACTCCCCCTCAAGCTGAGAGGTCACCCCCAGCTTGTTTAGCAACCCATAATGTTGCTTTACTGATAATGGTTTTGTAAGGATATCTGCAGCTTGAGCATAACTGGGCACATGTTTCGTGATGATCTCTCCTGCATTGATCTTGTCCCTTATGTAATGACAGTCTATCTCTATGTGCTTTGTGCGCTCATGGAGGACTGGATTAGCAGCTATAGACAGTGCAACCTTGTTGTCACACTTCAACAGCGTTAGAGGAAGCTGCTGAATCCCCATATCTTTGAGTAGGGCAGTCAACCAGGTGATTTCACAGGCAGTAAGAGCCATTGCTCGATACTCTGATTCTGCTGTTGATCTTGCTACTAGAGATTGCTTTTTGGTCTTCCATGAGATAGGTGAGCTTCCTAGTAAAATACAGAAACCACTTGTTGATTTTCGAGTTGTGGGGCAGCTTGTCCAGTCACTGTCACAATACGCAGTCAGTTGAGCCGCAGATATGCATGCCAGCAAGACTCCCTGACCAGGATTCCCAGCTAGGTATCTCAACAAGTGTTTTGCTGCTTGCATATGAACACAAGTAGGTTGCTGCATGAATTATGTCAAGATGTGGACAGAGAAGGAAATGTCTGGACGAGTGATCGTCAAGTAAATCAGTTTTCCCATAAGATGTTGATAAGGACCTGGATCAGACAACACCTCTCCCTTATATGGAGTCAGCTTCAAGTGAGCATCCATGGGAAGTTTCATTGGTGCTACATTCTGCATCCCAAACTCTTTCAGCAAGTCAGTGGTATATTTCTTCTGAGATACAAAGAATCCAGAGCTCGATCTATCAATTTCGAGGCCCAAGAAGTATCTTGGGAAACCCAAATCTTTCATGTGAAAGTTCTGTGACAGTAGCTTTTTCAGAGCAGCTATGTCTGAAGTGGAGTCCCCGGAGATGAGTATATCATCCACATAGACGAGTACAACTGTAATGTTGTCTCCTTGAGTATACGAAAATAAGCTGTAATCTGCCTTTGATTGCACATAATCCATGGTCTTCAAGGTCAGGGACAACTTTGAAAACCATTGTCTCGGCGCCTGTCTCAAGCCATAGAGAGCTTTCTTCAGCCTGCACACCTTCATTTGCTTGATCTTGTTGTCCTGAGGACAAGTGGATGCTGTCACACGGCTTCCAATTCCAGTATACCCAGGTGGCATTTTCATGTACACCACCTCATCCAAGTCTCCATTTAGAAATGCGTTGCTCACATCCATCTGACAAACAATCCAGCTTTGCATTGCAGCCACAGCAAGAAGAGCTCTAACAGTTGTTAATTTCGCAACTGGAGCAAATATTTCTGAGAAATCTATCCCATGGATTTGTTTATACCCCAAAATCACCAGTCGAGACTTGTACCTTTCAACTGACCCATCAGGATTATATTTCGTTTTGTAGAGCCATTTAGATCCAATTGCTTGCTTTCCTGGAGGAAGTTCCACTATATCCCAGGTGCCATTCAGTTCAAGAGCATCTAGCTCTGCGTTCATAGCGGCTATCCAGTGAGCATATCTAATTGCTTGATTGAAAGTAACTGGGTCTTCATGATTAACCAACGTGGATAAAAAACAGTAAAATGGAGGCTCTACAAGTTGAGTGGTGACAGCAACTGCATTTGCATTCGTCACATAGTCCTGCATCCATCGTGGTTGTGTGCATTGGCGAGTTGAGTGTCTCACAGGAGGAATTTCCTCATTGACAGCAGCATTTTCATCCATTTCCACCTCAACATCATTGTTCTCATTGTTCTTCTCACTCTCAGTGGTCATCTCCTCACTCTCCCCCTCCGTGTGATGTTCTTCTACGGCCTCATACATGTCATCACAATAGGACAGCGGGTTTGATTTGTTCTCAAGAGATGGCAATGGATGCATATACGGATTCATATGGTTTGTGTTGAACGGAAATACCTGTTCATTGAACACTGCGTCTCTTGAGACAAATATTTCCTTTGTCACCAGATTGAGTAACCGAAACCCCTTTTGAGATGGTGGATAACCCAGGAAGACACAAGGCACACCACGAGGTTGAAACTTGTCGTGTTTGAGTGCTGGATTTACAGAAAATGCCAGGCAACCAAATATTTCCAAAGCCTCATAATCAACCGATTTTTCAAACAACACCTCGTAAGGTACTTTGTTGTTCAAGGCGGTTGTAGGAATCCTGTTGATAATGTACACTGCAGTCATAACACAGTCTCCCCAGTAGGACAATGGCAATCCAGCCTGGAATTTCAACGCTCGAGCCACCTCCAGAATTTGGCGATGTTTGCGCTCTGCACGGGCATTTTGCTGAGGGCGAGACACACAGGATGTTTGATGAGTAATCCCGTGCTTTGCATAGAAATCCCTGCAAGCTTTATCAGCAAATTCTAGTGCATTGTCTGAGCGAATAGTTTTAATTCCAGTATCAAGGTGATTTTTGACATAGTTGTAAAATGCAGAGATAGTGTGCATATATTCAGACTTGTTTTGTAATAAATAAACCCATGTTACACGAGAGTAGTCATCAAAAAGTGTTAAGAAGTACCTATATTTTCCACGAGTGCACACTTTATAGGTACCCCAGGTGTCCACATGTACCAAATCAAATCGAGCTCTTGCATGAGATTCACTTTGAGAGAATGGCAACTTTGTCATTTTTGCCATAGGACAGGTCACACAAACCAGATTTTGATCCTGAAGTTGAGACTTAATGCTTGAAATCAGTTGGAGCTTGGCACCAGGTGTGTGCCCAAGTCTGTGATGCCACACACTGAACTGATTAAGCAAACATTGAGATGCTTCTGCTTGCATACTTGTAACAGGCCTGCCTATGTCTTGATTTTTATTATCCATCAAGTAATACAGCCCATTTGTGATTTTTCCCACAGCTCTAACTTTCTTGGATTTTGAGTCTACTATGATGCAAGTTTCGGGATAGAACATAATATCACAGTCATTATCCTTTGCCAGCTTGTGAATTGAGAGAAGGTTGTGATTGAAATCAGGCACATGTAGCACATTGCACAGTCTAAGCCCATTTTGCAACCTTATCTCGCCAATATGTGTAATTAACGTCGTGGCTCCCGTTGGCAGCTTGATAGTAAACTTTTCAGGGGCTTTTCTAACATTCACAAGATTTTCCAACGATGCAGTCATATGGTCTGTTGCCCCTGAATCAATAATCCATCTCTTTGTGTGAGCTTCTCGAGTGCAGCTGTTAATCATTCCAGAAAATGGACTGTCTGCTTCTGCAGAGACATGTCTGGGCATCATAGACAACAACTGTTGTAACTGTTGAGGAGTGAAAACAACCCCTCCTTGTTCACCAACATCTCCAGTTACTTGAGCTACATTTGCCATTTTCATTTTATCACCACTCCATTTTCCAACAGGCACACCCGATTTGCCACCAGTTTTGTTGTGTTTGTAGTGCCATTTTGGATAGCCATGTATTGTCCAACATTTAGCAGAAGAGTGACCCCTCACACTACAAGCAACACAGACATTATTATTTTTCTCATAAGGGCCTTTGCTATACATGGCTGAAACATCACTTCCAGATCCAACATTCAAAGCATCCCTTTGCGACTCTTCTTGCTGCAGAACAGCACAAGCACCTTCCACAGTGGGTAATGGTGATAACATCAACAGTTGGCTCCTCTGAGGCCCATAAACCTCATTAAGGCCATTTAAGAATTGGAACAAACGAGCCTCCTCCTTCATGGTTTCAACAGCTTTTAGAAATGCAGTTATTTCTGCACTTACAACATTAACTCGAGGCAACACATTCATGGCCTCAATCTCTTCCCACAAACTACTCATGACAGTATAATAATCAGCTATAGACAACTCATTTTGCTTCAGAATAAACAAATCTTTACTGAGCTTATATTTTCTAGACCCGTTTGTTAACATGAATCTCCATTCCAACTGACTCCATACTTCACTAGCAAGATTAATGAACAAAACGGAACTCTTAACAGCATCAGATATATTGTTATGAAGCCAGGAGATTACCATATTATTGCAGGTCTCCCATTGAGTTGCATCTGTCTCGTCAGTCGTGCTCTTTATCACAGATCCATCCACAAATCCTAGCTTTCTTTTAGACGCCAGTTGAATATCCATAGACCTCCTCCAAGCTCGATAGTCCGAAGCTCCTTGTAGCTTGAGAACACTTATGGATAGTGGACCATCTGAAGGATGTAGGAATAGTGGGTTTTGCATATCTGCAAATGTGAATTTATTCCCTGTTGTCATGGCTCAAGAACAGTTCTAGATCTGAAGCAAGAAGAGATGCAAAAAACACACAAGACAAAGAAGACACAAAGACTGAGTATAAGAGACAGCAGGAAGAAACAGAATCAATGCTTATCTGCAGTATCACACAAAAAGAAAAACAATCTCAATTTCTCTGGAATAGCAACAGCAGCTCTGATACCATAAAGAGTAAATTAGGAAAAGAAAGCTAGCTGCATATTCATTTGAGAGAGAAAGCAGTGATACTTGTCTGGGACAAAAAGATATGCATTAATTGATTCAATACAACAAAGGAGCAGGGTACCGTCCTTATAACAAACACTCTGCCACTACTACTAACAGACTTATAACAAAAAGACTAGACTGCCCCTGCCTTACTGGCACACTAATTGAACTTGACACCTTGGCAATGATATGGCAATGTGGGATAGCAGCATCAATTCTCCTTGTCTCATTACCAACCGAACTCCACCATTAATCAATTTTTAACTCCACAAACACACATGCAATCACAGAATCATCACCAATAATCTTAAGAAATCAAATCCCCTTTGATTACATCCAAAATTGAACTAAACCCGAACTTGGGATTTTCGAAAACTCAAAGATAGCTACATGCAATCATATATTTGTGTAAAGGAAGCAAAACCTTCATAACTATGAGTTTAAAATCGAAAATAGAAGAGAAATGAGCGAGAGATTGAAGAGAGAGAGTTCCGAGAGTAGAGAGAGATGCTCGAGAGTGAGAGAGAGAGAGAGAGGAAAAAAGAAAACCGGGTGGGGAAGGAAGAAAAAAAATAAAGGAAGGGGTGTATGTATATTAGATGGCAGGGGTAGTATGGTAATTTGCCATCTATCTCTTGAATTTTTGTTTTCTTTTCTCTCTTTTATTCTAAAATCAATAATTTCTATTAAAACATCTTTATAAAATCAGAAAATATCACGAGTTCCATTTTTAAAATAAAGAGCATAAAATTAGCTCTTCTCCCATATATTAAAATAAATTTTTGAGCGAACGAATTAATATCTACGGGTTTTACAAATAAATCCCAAATAATATAAATAAACTTCATAAAATCATTTTAAAATATCAGAACATTTAAACAATTACCGCTATCATTTTTAAAAAGTCCTTTGGACTAATTTAGAGATAACAAAGCAAATCTCACTCCTTGATCGCATTATAATATTTTTTAAAAAATATACGAGGACCAATAAATCCTAATTTAAATCATAATTTAAATCAAGTAAAAATCCTTTTAAAAACATTTAAAAGCTCACGAATTCACAAATTCAGACACTTACTCACAAATAACACATATTCACAAAATGTTAGTCACCACAATTATTTATACACCTTAGTATATAATTCTCTTATAATCCATCTTTTGAATAATGAGTCTCTTTCTACTTGACGGCCCGACAATCACAGCTTAAGCTGACTCATCAAACTAGAACGAGGCTTTGCCCATTTCTTAATATTATTTCACAGAATTTCACATTAACCAAAAAAAATTTATAACTTAATATTTTATACTCAAAATTTCCACATAATCCATAATTATAACATGAAACTATATTTTATTCAAATACATATATGGCGAAAATCTCAGTCGATATGCCTAATATTCCAAGGCATGTTGCCTTCAGTTTATTAATTATTAATCTTAAAAGTAAGAATATATAACTACTCCTGTAGTCCTGTTTCATTACAATTTATAATGAGTGGCTAAAACTATTTGTTTTAAATTTTAGAGTTATTTGCAAAATGCATCCCCCTGTTTTGGCCGAAATGCATTTTTTACCTATACTTTAAATAACTGCACTTTGCATCCCCTAACTATTTTTGGCACGACAAATTACACCCTTTTAATAACTCTAAAATATAGGTATGCAGAATATGCTGATGTATTCTAAATCAGAATATGCTAAATCAAGTAATATGCTGATGACAAGTAATATGATTTGTGGCTCCTAAATCAAGGATCCAGGTAGTAAACTAAGAGCTGTCAGGAGTGACAACTGAATGCACAGTTACAACTGAACAAGAATAAGTATTATTAAATGGACATATATCAGTACCAGTCATTTGAGCTGTAGAAGAATTGGTATTCCAAGTATTTGTTTGCCTAAGAGAGTCTTGAATCATTTTTGATAATTGTTGACACTGAGCATCTGTGAAGAGCATTGTAGATTTCTCAGAATTATCAGTAGACGCTTCTGAAGAATGAGAGATTGTAGAGACTTGAGTTGCAGATTTGACAACAGCAGAAACATTCTTTCGAGGTTTAGGCTTGGGCTTGCCATAAAGCTTATGCCAATCAGGATAACCATGCAAACAAAAATATTTATCTCTAGAGTGACCAGCTGTGTGACAGTAATCACACACTACATCAGTATTAGCTTTCTTCTGAGAACCTGATTGTTGACCAGTATTATTCCTAAACTTGGAAAGATTGTTGTCAGCTAGAGGAGATTGACCAATTTTAGCAAATCCTCTTTAAGATTCCTCTTGCAATAGCAATGAAAACACCTGACTGAGAGAAGGCATAGGTTGCATCATTAAAAGCTGACCTCGCACAGAGGTGTACTCATCACTAAGCCCCATAAGAAACTGACTGAGCTTAAACATATCTGCATAGTTGTCCAGTTTCTTAGCACTGTTACAAGCACAGTTGCAGGATGCACATATGCACTTAGGCATAGGGTTCAAAGTGTCAATTTCAGCAAGTAAAGTACGAAATTTGGTAAAATATGCAGTTATACTCATTGAGCCTTGAGTAAGAGAACTAAGCTCTTTTCGAAGATGAAAAACACGAGGCATATTTGACTGTGAAAATCTCACAGCGAGATCGTCCCAAATCTCCTTCGCAGTTGAAAAATATGCAACACTATTACGGATTTCAGTAGTCATGGAGTTTAGCAACCAGGACAACACCATGTCATTGCATCGTGACCATAACGCATAATGATTAGATGTAGAAAGAGGTTTAGGTAGACTTCCATCTATCATACCTAATTTCATCTTAGCAGATAACGCAATTGATACAAATCTACTCCATTGATAATAATTCTGATCAGTAAGAAGTTGAGTAACCAGAGGAATACCTGGATTGTCTGATGTTTGCAAAAAATAAGGATGATTTGCATCAATGATTGTAGATGATAAAGTAGAGGTGGAGCCTGAAGTAGTACCAATTGTAGCAGCTGCATAAGAGGCCATCACAGTAATAGATCTGAACACAGAACAGGTCTTAGATTGACAAGTTTAAGAGGCAAGTGAAATGAACACAGTGAGAGAGATTGTAAGCACGAGAGATATAAGAACAGCGAGAGAGATCGAAATCGCAGAAGAGATTGAAATCATAAAATATCAAAATCGTGAGGAAGATGATAATCAACATATGCAGATCAGTAAGCAGCGGATAAACAATAAGGAACGATGTAAGGCTCTGATACCATGACAAACTAATTATACAGATATCTCTAAGTTGAATTGAAGAAGATGAGTATACTGTGATTACATTGCAGATGATAATGATGAAGAACTAAAAAAAATGTATTGATAATGAAAAGTTATTACAGAATGAACACACAGAGTCTATATTTATACATCCTGTCAATATTGTAACTAACTTGAATGACAACTTAGCTGACATCAGCATTGGCATGTTTCTCACCGGTAGATATAACAACAACATACCTTGGTATTAAAACTGTGTTTTCTCTAGATCAAGTTGTTTCATATCCTCTTTAAAGCATTTGGTTGCGGCATATCATGAAATCTAATCTAAATTTTTGAGTGCACACCAACCAATATTTGCATCAAAATGAGGAAAGGGCATCTTGAGTATAAGGAATGCCACCATTTTCCACCGCAAAATTTTACTGGCCAGCTAAAAAATGTAAAACATGTGCATAAGGAATAGTCCTTGTCAAGATGTAGTTAAGCACAGGAATGTCAATGATCTTATAGGAATCGAACAGTGACAGAAAAAAAAAACTCTGCTTTCATATTAGGTTCCACAATGTCGCACCAGCTTTTGTCAGACTAGTTATATATAAAACGTATAACTCCAAAAAAAATGGTGGATCTGGGGGTTACTTGGATTTGGGGCTGTAATTCGAGGCGGGCGGCTCGCGAGCTCGCCCGGCTCGAATTCGTTTAAGGGGCTCGACTCGAATTGTTTAATTAGACGAGCCGAGTTCGGACAGAGGTTCCGGCTCGTTTAATTACTCGAGCCGGCTCGGCTCGGCTCGGCTCGACTTATAAAATTAAACGAGCCGAGTTCGGGTAAAGGTTTAGGTTCGATTAAGTGTAAAATTAAATAAATCAGCTCGCCGGACTCGTTAAAACCGGCTCATTTAGCTAAACTAGCCGGCTCGACTCGTGAAATTAAACGAGTCGAGTTCGGGCAGAAATTTAGGCTCGTTTAATTGAACGAGTCGGTTCGGTTCAACTCGATTAATCTCGGCTCAAATTATGTCCAGCTCAAAACTCGACTCGCTCGGCCCGAATTACAGCCATACTTAGATTGGAAGATATGCTTTTGCCTTTGTTAGAGACTAAGTCTTTGTATTGAATGACCTTTATGACTGTTTTAAAACTTAAAACAACTTGGAGATTAAGAATTAATAATTTAAAAATGAAGCAAACTTTTAACAATCGTAATCCATACAGAACTAAAGGAACAAGTTACAAGTAAATTAATAGCATAACGAGGGCAGTTACGTTAAGCACTTTTACTATGGAAGTATAGTAGTCGGTAGCCCGGGATATCGAGATAAAAAAATCAAATTATATTTAAAGAGAGTTAAACCTCATAATTTTTCGAAACATAAATTTAATATATTAATATATCATATTAATAAATCTATTCATGATTTAACTAACAACAACATGATATATATAATTAAATGTAGTTGAGATTTGGGATTATCAAAGTATGATAGGCCTAATGATAAATAATTTGACCTTAATATGACATTTTATTTTTGAATAAAATCAAGCACAAACTTGCACCGGTTTTATAGAGGAATACTAGAAGGAAATGACGTAAATATCTTGCATGCTTCTGTATTGGAGCATCTTCTGAGGATGTCAAAAAAGGGCTAAATTGTCATGCCAAAAAAGTACTAATTTATATTTTGTACCTTCTTATCTATTTTAAATTATATTTGTGCATGAATTATTTGATAACAATTTTTTTTGCTAATTATAGTTTGACAATTTTGAGTGATAATTATTAGAGTATTTTTTTAAAAAAATATGATTAGGACTGAGCATTCGGTCGGTTCGGTCTAAAACCGGACCGAACCGAATATACTAAAAAACCGAATTATCAATTTTTCTTGGACGAGACTGGACCGAAGTTGTAATATGGACCGAACCGGACCGAATCAAATCGAAATAATTTAGTTCGATCCGTTTTTGGACTGAACGGACCGAATATTTTTCAAAAATAAAATTGTATTGAAATTTTAAACCAAAAATTTTAAAATCTAGAATATAATTAGAGTAAGGTGATATATAAAGTACTAAAAGTGTATAAATACAATTATAAACTAAAAATTATGATTATAATTTTTAAGATAAATGTAAAATGTATATAATATAAAATTATAGTATATATATATATAATTTGGTCTATTCGGTCCGGACCGAAATATTTTTTAAAAGAATCGGATTGCACTGGATTTTATTTCGGTCTATTCAGTCCGGACCGAATAGACCGGATTTCTGAAAAATCGGGAACGAACTGAACCGAATTAGCACAGTTCGATTCGGTTTTTCGGTTTCGGTTTCGGTTCCGTTTCGTTCGGCCCTATGGTATCAAAATTACAGTTGTATAAAAATAAACCAATATATTAATATTATTGATGAGCGGCGAATATTGGCAAACTTGATGCTCTGGTAAGTCTACATGCTGAGTAAACAGTTTGAAGTCACTTGCAAGTTTTTGCATTCCTGTTGTTTTTTTTATTTTACTTGTTTATCAGGCATCTTCAGAAAATTAGTCATCTTCTCCAATAATTCACTTGAAAATAGAGTTTGATCTTGAAAATTGAGAAATAAGAATAATAGCATGTGAAAAGTTGACCTTCATGCGGCAACAACATGCCTTGATCCGGAATTTCCTCCTACCGATGATAAAAAAATACTGTAAATTTATGTATTGAACTTATGGGAAGTGTGAACTTGCTACTGATGTTACAGTTCCGACACAAACACTACAACAAAGTCTAAACTCATTTCTTGTCCTCTCTCATCTGGAATAATGAGTTGTTCAACAGTAGAGATAGAGCACTTTAGCCATCCGAAGCACCCACTGGTGCTAAAAGAGGATGATGTTATTGGAGCTGATGCTAAATGTTGTCTTTGTAACAAACCTGTTATTGGCTCTCCAACGTATACCTGTAGTAACATTGTTTATATAAATTGTCAAAATTACTACCTCCACAAGACTTGTGCTGAATTACCCAAACAGATTATTCGTGATAAGCTGGACTTACACCCCCTTGTTCTACTACCACGCCCTGCATCCTGCACGTGTGATGTTTGTAGTAGTCACGTTCGTTTTGCTTATGCTTGTGTTCAATGTGATTTTGACGTGTGTGTTGTCTGCGCTTTTCTTTCTATTTATGTTTATGAACAGAAAGTGATTCGTCATGAAGGTCACAAGGAGCATTCACTGACATCACAGAGGCAGGCTTTGTTTAAGTGTGATGCTTGTTGGGAGGAAGATAAAGATTATTCCTATGTATGCTACACCTGTGATTTCTGGATACACGAGAAGTGTGCTTCTTCTCCTCCCATCATTCCAGCTCCTACTTATCACCATCACCCTCTCACTCTTATCTTCTCAATTCCTGTCATGCATCGTTATTTTGGTCGATTATGTGCCATCTGCAATAAACGAGTTCACTCCTTGTGCTGGTCTTATTACTGTCACAAATGCACATTTTTTGTGCATATTAATTGTTCAACGTCCACAATATCTTTGGGGTTAGTATCTTTATTTTTTTATATATATTTGCTAAGAAGATTAATTGTTTTCTAATTTGGCATGAGCTAATGTCTTTACAATTATCACCCCTCGACTATATTCCAATTTGCTGTTTTCAGAAATGAGATTGAAGAAAATGGCATTGTTGACGATGAACCTGACTTGGTACAATTTCCTCTGCCTGGCAAAGAATCATTATTCGATCTAATTATCACCCAGTGTAGCAAGTTGCGAGTTGAATTTCAAGGTGAGGGCGGAAACAATGCTAATACATCAATGATAGCTAATGATCCACATATTATTGAAAAACACTGGAGTCACCAGGAACATCCATTAGAACTGCATCAGCTTACAGTTAGTGTGAATAATAACAATGACAATGATGATAATGATGATGGTGGTGGTGATGATAGAAGGGTGTTGATATGCGATGGGTGTGTTCAACCCATTACGTTATTTGATCCGTGTTACTATGCATGCATCCAGTATGACTTCTTTCTCCACTCCTTCTGTGCCAATAAGTTGCCACATAAGCTACCAATAGGAGCATCCCCATTTCACCCCAGCATTTACTCTCTCTTTTATATAGGAATAAGAAAAAGTTATATAGTTATCTGACATGTGGAATCTGCAAGTATGCCACGAATGGATTCTATTATTTATGCCAGACTTGTGATATCGGAATTGATATCCGATGTGCATTCTTACCCACCAGGATTAGACATAAATCTCATAAGCACCACTCCCTTGTTCAGCGTCCCTTCTCCGATTTTATATGTAGTCTAAGTAACTATCGTATTTCTAAAGAAATGGAATACGCATGTGAAACTTGTAGTGCCTTCCAGATTAGCATATGGTGTGTATTTTTTCCAAGTATGGTGAAACACAGATATGATGATCACTCCCTAAGCTGAGGCCTCCCTTCTTCTACGAGGGAGTAATTTACTGTCAAATATGCGAAGAACAAGTTGACAACCAGGAGTTGCTTTATCATTGTGATGAATGTGATTATTAGACTATTAAATATTGAAATATAGAAATAGAGAAATGGGGGGAAAGTTAGTTAGAAATGTAGTATCACACTTGTATGGCTCCAAGCCTATATAACTCTTTTCTTATAACAGAATCATTTTAAGAGATTTAGATTTACAATTTAGTTACAATGTTCTCTCTCTCTCATTCTCTTTCTCTCTCTCTCACTATCTCTTGCTCAATCTCTGAAACTGCATTACATTTGACATGGTATCAGAGCGAGAAATCGACTGCTGAACACAACATTTACTTCCGCTATCAATCTGTGATTTCTTCAAGAGCGAGATCTCTGCGATTGTAATCTCTACAAACTCTAAGTCTTTCTCATACTCATTTGTTATCAATCCTTGTTCAGTATTGTAATATTGTTGTTCTGATCATACGTACAATTGTTATACGTATTGTATAGCATCTGTTATCTGCTTATTGTGTGCATCTAATTGTGTTTTGATCATGACTCGATCATATGCTACTGCAACTGCTGGTACATCATCTAATACTGTATCAATTGATACTAATCATCCTTATTTTCTACAAAGTTCTGATAATCCTGGCACACCTTTGGTTACAATGCTCTTAACTGAGCAAAATTATCATCAATGGAGTCGATCTGTGTCTATAGCCTTATCTGCTAAACTTAAGCTAGGATTCATTGATGGCTCTGTTAGCAAGCCTACTGATAATAACATTCAAATTGCAATGTGGAATCGCTGCAATGATATGGTTGTGTCTTGGTTGTCGAATTCAATATCCACTGAAATAAGAAATAGTGTGGCTTATCTCTCTACTGCTCAACAAATCTGGGAAGATTTGGCTACTAGATTCTCTCAGAGCAACATGCCTAGGACATTTCAATTTCGCAAAGATTTGTCTTCTCTACAACAAGGCAATCTCTCTGTTACATCTTACCTTACTAAGTTCAAGACACTTGTTGCTGAAATTGATAATCTAGCACCTATTCCAAAATGTACCTGTGTAACAACCAACTATTCATGTCAGAGTGCAACCACGCTCTAAAACATGCACTTGTGATGTTTGTAGTAGTCACGTTCGTTTTGCTTATGCTTGTGTTCAATGTGATTTTGACGTGTGTGTTGTCTGTGCTTTTCTTTCTATTTATGTTCATGAACAGAAAGTGATTCACCATGAAGGTCACAAGGAGCATTCATTGACATCACAGAGGCAGGCTTTGTTTAAGTGTGATGCTTGTTGGGAGGAAGATAAAGATTATTCCTATGTATGCTACACCTGTGATTTCTGGATACACGAGAAGTGTGCTTCTTCTCCTCCCATCATTCCAGCTCCTACTTATCACCATCACCCTCTCACTCTTATCTTCTCAATTCCTGTCATGCATCGTTATTTTGGTCGATTATGTGCCATCTGCAATAAACGAGTTCAATCCTTGTGCTGGTCTTATTACTGTCACAAATGCACATTTTTTGTGCATATTCAATGTTCGAAGTCCACAATATCTTTGGGGTTAGTATCTTTATTGTTTATATTTATGCTAAGTAAATCAATTGTTTTCTTATTTGGCATGAGCTAATGTCTTTACAATTATCACCCCTTGACTAAATTCCAATTTGCTGTTTTTAGAAATGAGATTGAAGAAGAAGGCATTGTTGACGATGAACCTGAACTGGTTCAATTTCCTCTTCCTAGCGAGGAATCACTATTCGATCTAATTATCACCCAGTGTAGCAAGTTGCGAGTTGAATTTCAAGGTGAGGGCGGAAACAGTGCCAATATACCATTGATAGCTAATGATCCGCATATTATTAAAAAACACTGGAGTCACCCGGACCATCCATTAGAACTGCATCAGCTTACAATAAGTGTAAACGATAACAATGATGATGACGATGATGATGATGTTGATAGAAGGGTGTTGATATGCGACGGGTGCGTTCAACCCATTACAATATCCCATCCGAGTTACTATGCATGCATCCAATGTGGCTTCTTTCTCCACTCCTTCTGTGCCAATCAGTTGCCAGATGAGCTCCCAGTAGGAGCATCCCCGTTCCACCCGCAGCATACACTCTCTCTTCGCTATAGGCATAAGAAATACTTTTATAGTTATGTGGCATGTGGAATTTGCAACTATGTCACAAACGGATTCTATTATATATGCGAGACTTGTGATATCGTAATTGATATCCGCTGTGCATTCTTATCCACTAGGATTAGACATAAATCTCACAAACACCACTCCCTTGTTCAGCGTCCCTTCTCCGATTCTAAATGTAGTATCAGAAACTACCATATTTCCAAAGGAGTGGAATACGCATGTGAAACTTGTAGTAACTTCCGGATTAGTATAGAATGTGTATTTTATCCAAGTAGTGTAAAACACAGATATGATGATCACTCCCTAATCTTGAGGCACCCTCCATTCTTCTACGAGGGAGTATTCTACTGTCAAATATGCGAAGAACAAGTTAACAACCAGAGGTTGCTTTATCATTGTGATGAATGTGATCAATCTTTTCATGAATATTGCCCCATTTCATGCCTAAATGTCAAATTAGGAGAAACGATCAAACATAGTATTGACAATCAAGCACACACGCTTGCTTTGGTTTTTAAGAGTACCACAAGAAGAGATTGTCCCCCGTACTTATGTAGAATCTGTGAAGCTGGCTACGAGATTCAGTACTTTTTCGAATGTGATGGATGTGGATATCTTGTCTGCATCTTCTGTATTAGAAGAAAAAATGGCCAGCGAAGAGTTTGAGATCTTCCCGCACTAATTAGTTGATTCTTTTACTGGTAAATAAATCTTTTTGAATGTATTCTTTTACTAATTAGTTGATCCTGTACTATTGCGAATGAATGAATGACTTTTTATTGAAATAAGAAATTGTGAATTATGAACAAATATAATCAACAAGCCACACCATTAAGCTGTTTTATGAAAAAGCAATTCGAATCATGATATACCAAGGCGATAATAAGCCAATAATTTGAAAACATTTCAGGTCAAAATAAAACATTATAACCAACTTTACTCCTGTATGAGAAAAAGTTAGTCTTGAAATTTTTAAAAAAATTGCAAAAATACTTTTTTATTTGCAAAAATACTATTTTTCAATTTTTTTGCAAAAATGCGGGTTTTGGCAACCGGAATCAACCGGATGCAACATTCGACGAGTTTCTACAACTACATACATCCTCATACAACCTCAAATTCAACCAAAAAAACTCTTGTAAAGAAGCAAAATTTCCTTACAAAATAATACCAAGTTTCAGGCTATTATCTACTGGAACAAAGCCGGGATTTCCTTGATCTTTAGATCACTGCAAGGATCATCTGGTAACATGTACAGATCTTTTGATCACTGCAAGGATCATCAGTTAACATCTACAAATCTAACGATTCAACCTCCTTTGGAAGAACTGATTGTAAAATCTGAAGCGAAAACAGGCAGCCAACATGAAATTATACATTACGCTGGCTTAAAGAAACAAGATACAACAAAATTAATTAGACAAAATAAACAAACAAAATTATGGAACCAACCTGATAGGCTTGAGCAAAATTATATCTTCTTGACCAGAAAGCAGCAGGATTTTTATGTTTTAGTGCTGTTTTATTCCTGATAAATTCTTCAGTTTCTGCAACAAGCAAAAGTTATTATCATCCAAATCATTAGTACATTTTATTCTAAGCAAAACTTTAGGACTGTTAAGCTACAAATAATTTGGAGCTACTCGATTAAACTTCTACCTGGGGCCAAATTAAAATATATATTAGCCCTGAAACTAGTATATTCGGATCATTGGAAAGTCATAACAGTGGTTGATAAATATGATTAATATAACGAGAACTGTTCGTCTAAGAATTATGTTCATGCTGATCACATGAATGTAGATTAAATAAATTTATTTTAGCAATGTCAAATATCCCCTACAGACTAAATTTTCAGAATGGCACCAGAGGTCACTCCAGAAGCATTAATTTGCATGATAAACTCACTTTCACTCAAAGATATCTGCTATAGATAGTATGGAAAACTGTAAAGGATAAGAAAGGCTACATAGGAAGGAGAAAGAGCAGAAGAATAAGAGAAATTTGAAAAAATAGCTACCGCAATGTAGTGGGATGGATCATCAACACTTGTCGAACCAAGGACTATTTCCCTTCTTAATTTTGTTGTGAGCTTGTGACAAACCCGTAGCTGCGAACAGAAAAAAAGCAACAGTCAATCAAGGGGCACAAGTCCTTACAGTATATTATATATCCAGAAGAGAAGAACTTACCTCTGATCTTGTCGCCCCACCAACAATGAAAATAAATATACGTTGCCCCATCATTTTAAAATCATTTGATGCACCCCCGAGAACGGAATCACTGGAAGAAAGCAGTTGTAATAATTTTTAAAATACGAAGGTCATTGGACAGCTGACAATCAACTTTAATATTGGTCATTCAACAACCATAATTGTTTTTAAAAGTTAAGAAGAACAAATGTGTTTCTCTTTTTGCTGAGTAATAAAATCCTAGAGAATAAGGAACCTAAGATACATCTTAGGTAAGTTACCTAAGATATTAGGGTTCTGCAGCAGAATTCACCTTATATTAGTGTAACTGAAATAGCGGCGTTCTTTGTATTGAAACAAATTGAATGTACTATTTACGTAGAGTTCAGTGGTAAAACATACCTCTACAGCTGCAAAATAAGGTGTTTATGAATTATATATTGAAAATGAATCGGTTCAGTTGCAGAACGCTATATTAATTATACAAAATAAGGCGAAATTATGCTGCAGTAGAACGCTAATATCTTCGGTTTACCTAAGATATATCTTAGGTTCCTTATTCTCTAAAATCTATCTTTGCATTTTTGTGATAGAAAGTTGATGCTTTGCTATCAGAGTAATAAGAACTCAGATCCTGAAGCCACTATTACAGTCTTTGCATCAATTCAACTAAACATATAAGAAAATAATTGTGTGTTACCTCGAATATCCATCATCAGAATTACGAGGTTTTTCTATCAGAGTAATAAGAACTCAGATCCTGAAGCCACTATTACAGTCTTTGCATCAATTCAACTAAACATATAAGAAAATAATTGTGTGTTACCTCGAATATCCATCATCAGAATTACGAGGTTTTGCCCAATTCGCTGTCCGTCTTGACCTCATTGAATGAGGATTAGATTGCTTTCCTGCTCTAGCTGACTGAACACTACCAGTGTTAGCCTTCGGAACGACTGGGGCTGGGGCAGTTTGATTCATGCAATTGTATTCATTCTTTGGTAAACTACCTTTGGTAAGTTGTTCAATCAACTCCTGAAAGAGGACATAATATATAATCATCTTACAGTTGTTAAAAAATCTCTGTATAATGATTGTAGTCAACTTTTGTTTTTTATGTTCATAAAGCATTACAAAAATTGTAGTTTTCTTGAAATATGTAATCATGGTTATATATTTATAAATGTACCTCTAGAACTGGAAAAAACCGAAAGAGCTGCCATTGTTCCTCCTCCCCGGTTTTATCCTTTCTAGCTGCATGCTTACTCTAAAACACAAATACATAGATAAAAGATTGGCAGCTGTTACAGAGTAGATTTGCAGACATATTTAATGCTCGCGTTATGCAATCGCATCCTACCTTTTGGGAGTCAAACTTAAGTGAAAAAGTCCCACGGGATGCTTTTTTATTGTCCGCTCCCTCAAGCGATAGCAATGTTTTTACTACCTTGGCTTCGTCCTGGCTTAACTTCGCCAACTACACCATATAAAAATGCATAAAAACGATTGCTTCAGGCCATCAAAAAAATCTTCCTTTAAATGTATTACCATAAATGATGCAAGTGAGGCTGAAGACCAGAACTATACAACTGAGAAAACAGTATTACGGAATATTCAGACCAATTAAGAAATTACTACAGATGCATCCTACACAGATAAACACATTCATAGCATATTGTAAAAGGCATTCTCGGTGGACATTCTCGGTGGACATTCTGTTTAAGCACATGCCAGAGACTTTCTATCCAGGCACCATCTTAAATAGCTTAGGAATGCCAAGATTCTAGAGGTGGCCAATTCGAGTATGAAATGTGTTTATGAATATGGTGTCCAGTTTTATCAGGACTTCAGAAAAAATCATTATAGTGTACATTCTCTTTTCACTCTATTATTAAATAGAATTTTCTTTTTCCCATCTTTACTAGCAAATATGTTTGTATATCTTCATTACATTAAAAATTGCTACAATTTTTAGGTCTTGGAGAAATCTCTACTTCAACAATCAAAAATCTTTCAACCACTGCCTCGGAAGTCATTCTTGATTACCACATATACGATGAACTTGAGATGCAACAGAGAAGGGGAAACGAGAGACAAAGGAGATGAGAAGAAGACGCTTCCTCTGTATTTATGTTAAGACGTATATTGATTACAGAAATTCAATTTCATAGGATCGAGGAAAAGCCACATGTAATTTGCAAAGCCTATGACAAAATCATGCCTAAGTTGAGTATCATGCTTAATTATTTACTACCTTATCTGATCCACTATACCTATTTATAATCTGTCCCCCAACTTGGACTCCAAAGTAAGGACAGGGTTCTGTGTTACCAATTTTGAATGTGTCTGCTCTGGTGTGTCATGTTCAACGCTCTATAAATGAGTCCGAGCAACATTCTCGTGGTTTAATTTTCCCCACTACCTCTGCTTAAAGTTTAAACACAACCTTGTCAAACTTAAACTGTACACGACCCAAATTAAATAGCTAGTCTAGTAATATTGAAGAATTGAGTTATGGGAATTGTAATAAATTTAGTAAAGTGTTAATGAAATTTGTCACATAATAATAGAACTAGTATTTAGTGATCAATGAGTGGTTTACAGAATCCTTAAATATTTACTGTAGAGCATGACCAATACAAACTTTTATTTACCTGCATTAACTTTGCTGCTTTGTCCGCGTCAAACTTCTCTGGATACACAATTGCATAAATTAACATCAAACGCAGCTTACATTCATAACTAGCATCCTGCAATTGATGAAGAACTGGTAAGGGTACCTAAGGGTACCGTGTCTAAGCACAAAAACATGGGTTTCATCCACTTAGATAACTAGTCGAAATAGTCTCACAATCACCTGATTTGACCTTAAAAAATTAATAACTTCCTTTGATCCTGCATCACCAAAGACAAGGTCCTGCTCAAGTTGCCCTAGATCACGAAGCCCCTCGTCTCTAATAATCTGGTTAACTTGTCCAGCTATCTGAGTGAAATGCATAAACAAGGTCAAAACATATAAGCTATTAGCATTCTACTCCTAAAAGTACTGCAGTTTGGCATGCAGACCCTAAAGTATAAGTTTGTATATCTACACTCTTTTAAGTTTGTTATTTGTCACCCCAGCAAAATGGAAAAAATGGACTTTGACCCCAAAACTTTGTTTAAAAGCCAAAACTTTTTACTTAAACAACAAACTTATCCATTTGTAATAAAAATGTGACCATAAAACTTTCATATTTCACCGTATAAACATCCTAATTTCACCAGATATACCTTATGATCTACTAAAAATCTGAACCTGAAATTGTGTACGTACTGCATAGAATAACATTCCCTAATATATAGAAACGATTTACCAGAGAAAAGTATTATCGACCTTGTTTGTAGTTTGTAGGTTGAGACGAATTGTATTTGAACACGAATTATGCAATATATGGGACTATGTGTGTGTAATAAACTGACTAATGAAAGAATTAGACAAAATGATTAGAAGTTTTGCTAGGTTCAAGTACAGATAGGAGAGAAGTTTTGCTAGGTTCAGGTACATATATTAGAGACTAAAAGTGGAGCACTTACGACTGTTTTCAATTTTTTAAAAGATTTTAAACTTTCTCAGAATACAAGTCAGGTGAATGAAAGGAGTGTAGTATGCTTCTTGGACATATAACATTTAACTAGGAACAAGGAAATTAAGGCATTTGAAACTGACAAAGACATGAACCAACCTCTACATGGATGGAGAGCTTTTCCTTTATTTCGTTATATTGTGGCATAGATTGAACCATTTTCTGCAAGTCTCTTGTAGATAATTCTTCGCCATCTCTGCAGAAAGTCAAATTTAATATAAGAAAACTGCTAGATGAAGCATTAACTTTTTACCTCATATTTTATAGCAAAACGGGTTAGTTTCGACGTTTATTAAAGCCGGTGATGGCAACAATAATACAGAATGAAACGAGATTGAATCTGCTTAACAAGAAGCTACATGAAATTGAATTTATTAATAACAAATGACAATTTATGGAATTTGAGGATGTTAATGATCTAACATCTAAACAGAATACTTAATTCCATTATCATTACGCGAAATATCAATAGTAACTTTAAATACGAAGAATCATTTGAGGTTATGATATCAAGTTCTACAGAGCTCCAAACTTAACAACTTTTTCCACCAATTAAACATAATATTCCAACAACGACCTTGCATAAATGGAAGCACGAGTATCTGATACTTTGAAAACTCAAATACCATTAAAAACATATATTTCTAGATGATGTGGAGAAACAGGGCGACGAATCTGCAGTATCTGTTGCCATGACAATGTAAGACAGTTAAGCTACTTGTCCCTGTCCGATTGTTCATGGAGTGGCTCTTTTTAGGAGAAGGAATTTATGTGGCATGATTATTGTAATAACACGTTAACATAACTCTGTTTCAAAAAAGCCTAAACTCAAATACTCCTAATTTTAGAGAATGTCATAATCAAATAGATTTGAAAGGAGAAGAAAACTAATATTGCTATGTAAGTAGTACTTACTTTTGTTGAAGTTGTGCTGCTTTGTTCTTTGACATAAAGGTCGTCATCTTGTCACTCAACCGTTCACTAGCCTAATGTATCAATACGTGAGAAAGCATTTAAACTCGTTATAAGAAACAAATACTTTCTAATACATTCATTACACATACATCAGCTATATGGGCATGGCGAAGCTCAAGCCAAACAGGATCATGATCTTCCAAAAGCACTTCCTTCTTTTCGGGATCACCTCCAGATTTGCTGGGAACCTGCAGAAAAGGATTTTTAGCTTTGCTGGAGGTTCTTGTAACATTAACTAAGGAACATAGCTCACATAAAGGCAGAAAAAGGTGCACCTCATAAGTATATTTATTCCCGTCCATATCCAGCAAATCATGGCACATGGCGTCGTAGAACCATTCATGAATTATAGGGGCAATCTAAATAATCATGTACAGCATATTAAACGTAATCACGATATAAATCATATAAAAGACTAATGCAGGAAGGAAACATATGTTTTACCTGATCGATGGATCTATCTAGAATAAGCAGTTCACATGTTTCATTTTTGGGAAAATCTGGAATAGTAGATTTATATGTGGAAATAGTGTCCCAAACAGCAGTAGCTAACTTTTTACAGACTAAGTCACGAAATTTTGGTTCTGTGTTATTATCCTCCTTGGAACGATATCGTACAAAAGGGAATTCCTGCAGTGTTGCAAACAAAGTTAACAAAAGTTCTTCGTCCATTCCAACAAAAAAGAACCATCTTCACAAGTTGTGCATGGCGACTCATATGACAAGTTATGTTTCGCTGCGATTGACAACAACAAATATAACTAATACTACTACCAATACCAACAACAAATATATAAATTAAATAAATGGGGGTGGGAGGACTCGGACCCGAGTCCCTCCCTAAACCGAGCTCTGATACCATATTAAGGAACCAGTCGCTCTAAAACCTTAAGGTGTCAGAGGAATGCCCAGACATGATCTTATAGTCTTTAACAACAAGGAACCGCGCTTCATAAATACAAAGCTCATATCACCAGAAAGATTAATCAATAACCCAATGTAAATTTGACTAAAAAGTTAATATTAAATAAAAATTATGGAAGTTTCTTCTATATTAACCGTGGTTGAAACTAATCGGAAGAGGACCTTTGCTTCATAACTGTGGCAGCTCAAGAAGTGAAAATAATAGAGTATATGAGCTAATATTTGCAATTGGAGCCCTTCGTCATAATTCCTGATATTGCATCATACCTTATAGTCGGTGTGGACAAGCATATTGTCACTTGTCATCACATGTTAAAGGCCAGATTTACAGGATAGGCTTCATTTTCTTAAAGAGGAACATACCTTTAGTGAAGCAAAAACAGTAGCAATTCGAGTAGCGATTGTGCTCAGGCAGATATCAACTTTACGAGAAGTCTCTGCGCCTTCACCGTAGAAATCTTCTAGAGCACTGTCATGGTCAGTGATATATCCCTGCATCAAAAATATTGTTGTTAACAAGTGATAATACATTGTATAGTCACGGTGTCACATAGTATGTGGCCACCCGCATCGTTGATCATGTTTGACAGTCAACATGACCTAGAGTTCAGGAAAAATCAAGCACATGTTCACATCCTCCATCCTTGAAGACATCTAAAGGAAGAAAAGTGCACAGGCAAATTATATTGTTTACCTCTATACAACATATATTCAACAACCAAGTCATTGAAAATATAGGGAATTGCCTACAGGGTTCTGGAAAGGATATTCAGACTTCATGCCACCACTTGAAAATTATCTTTGTTAACAAGAAATCACAAAAACTCGATAAATTAACTGAGTGTAACCTCCGGACCTCATTAACATGCTTGATGCTATCTATACTTTAGTACATTTACACTTTAACATATTTTTCATATATAAAAATTACCAGATATCCAATCATAAAGATATATCGGTTGTTGGTTGGATATTTCTGTTTAATCTATGTGCAGAAATAATATAAACACTTTCTTCGGAACTATGGACAAAAACTTATGTAAATCAATTCGATTGTTTCATAGTTCGGGTATCTTAAATTCAACTGTTATGGCATCAAACGTGAACAAGTAACAACACATCATAACTTCAGTTAATCAGTATTGTACTTGATTCTATTTATGACAATAAGACTATCCAAACTAACTTTCAGTATCCTATAAATAAAAAACCTCCATTAAAAAATTTCACCAAGGCGACGAACAAGCTATAACACGATATATTTTGGGATCAATATGGAACAGGACACAGTATTCCTAGGACTAATTGCATAACTTTGTTGATATCAATGCATTGGTAATAATCTGGCCAACAGTAAAAGCAGCACCAACCAGAGGTGTGAAACTGTGAGGCGTGTGTGTGTTGAGACAGGGGAGTAGGGAGGGAGAGAGAGAGAGATAGATGACAGTATTCTACCTGACTGTCCATGGCAAAATACTCCAAGTTCATCTGCATACAAAAAGTTCAAAGAAAATAAATACAAACTTAGATTACAAATGCTACTTTCCATAATCTATAAGCAATCTATGTTACCAGACTCAAAATGTCGAAGTCCTAGACTTGGAAATATATTAAATTTTCTGCATATTTTGGCTGATAAAGAAGTGTACGAGTGTCGGTTGTCCGACATGGGTACTTGAGATGACATAAAGAGTCAAGGTAACATAGATAGCAAAAATGTATAATAAAATTTTAATGTGGATAATATGAACTAGACCTCTCTTAACGCACTTATGCGTGGTAGAACACTAGTATCGCCTTTTATTCGAGCAAGCAGGTCTTTTGGCACAGGTGAACTAAAATATATAAATGCTCTGCAACAAGGTTAAGAAAGAAAAAATTAATGAGTCCCTCGTACAAAAAAGATGAGGAATCTAAGTAATAAATCCCTGCTTAAATAAACTAAAATTTTCTGCTTACTTCCGGTAGAAAGGTTCTCTTCCTGACATGTCAGATAGAAACATTACTACACTGCATAAGTATTGAAAGATGTAATATCAGTCTCAATACTCATATGAGTTATTTATCATTTTAGCATAGAACTTATAAGTAAATTTAAATGACAGAGGGAAGAATTTTGATTACTTTTACATTCTTCATACAGCTAAAAGATTATATTAGTAACACACAATTTGCTCACCCACAACCATTGCACCATAGATATGACAAATAAGCCACAGGTGACAGTATTAAATATTTAAATATTGCTTTAATTAGAAATGTTAAGGAAAACATAGATAAAGAAGTCCATCCCCAAAAGAATTTCGCCAAGTATATATTGCAGGAAGATTAGAGAAATCAACGTCTACCCTTTCATGTTTCTACTTCCGGTTCCACAAAAATTCATATATTATCCGCACACAAGATTGTATACACCTTCAGATACTTCTAAGGACATGTTGATTCATACGTGCCATGCATGATTTTGCGGACTTAATATGTTGCCAAAAAGTTCATAATGTAAATTCTTATTTATACATTACTGACAAAATAGTTCAACAAATATCCATAACCAAATTTCAGAAGTCCAGGACTATCTCTGCATTAATTCTCCATCCCAGATGCAACTGTTGCAGACTTGCAGTTCCACATTTACGCCAGTAATAATTAAAGAAATTATCAGGTAACATGTGTGTTTGCATTTTTGGGAAGAGGAAAAGGTGAAGACTACAACAAATTGACTATTAGTTGATACATATTTTCCTATATAGGAGCATATGGTAAAAGATCCAGGAAGCACTTTAGAAGTATATTTTAGCTGACTTGAGGCTGAGGAAATGCATTAAATACTTAACCTCATATGTCCAAAATTAATTAATAGCCTTCGTAAGTTCATTTCTACAGTTAATTCCTAGGTTCTATCATCAGTAGGCAATGTTAAACTTAGATGTATATTGCCTGGTAAGAAGACAAGCGAAGCTCAAAAGTAAGCGTGTTACAAATATTAGAGACATGCAGCACAAATCTTGCATAGTACTTCTGAATGTTCATTAATACTGAGAAACTAAATAGAATAGAGTTAGGAAGAAGTAAGCCTGAGGGTAACTCATACTTCTCTTTTGAAGGCTGAATGAAATAAATCACATCCATAGAAGGCATTGGTTCCCTTCTCCTATAAAGGTCTTCAACCACTGCATTAAAAGACAATTAGTAACATTATGTAACCAATAGCACATTTAGACATAAACAAGAACTATTTTTGTGTCTCTCAACTATTTGACTGGCTTCAGAAAAGGAAACAGATAGATAAGTTGGAAAGGACTACTGAATCAGAAGAGCCAAAAAACTTACAAGGACAAGTAATAAAAAACCACAGGAGAACAGAGGCACAGAGCCACTAAGTGTAGAAAGCTGGGACTTGTACATTTTCATTTCTGTCCAAGTTAAACTTTCTGATACTAAATTGAAGGTCAAATGCGAAAAAATATTTATTTTTTTAGTGTATGCATGTATACTGTACGAAAGAATGGCTCTAAAGCAGCTGGTGACGCTAAGTGACGAGATGAGCTTCAAGCTCCTAGCCCTTCTAGGCACACCTAAGCAGGAGTAGTAGAAGGCTCCAAGTAATATAATATCAAGGGAAGTATCTGACTCAAATAAAACCTAAGATTATGAGTAGTATTTTGACCTATGTGTCCTACAAAATAATGTAGAGAACAAGTATAATTGTTCACGCTCATATAAATAATAATATGAAACCAGGCCAACAAAGTGTTGCTGGCAGTGGTTGAACTTGTGTCCCCCTTGCGGGAGTTCACCAATCGACTCCTCAAAAAAAAAATGAAACCAGAGCTGTAATTCAAGCAGCACTGAGTCTGGATGAACGAATTAGCTCCAGCTTATTTTCACGAGAAGAGCCAATTATAAAGTCTATACAAGCCAAAGTACAGTGTTTGGCGGTCAGCTTGCCACTAGCTCAAGCATGTTCATATATTCTTAAAAATATAAGGAACACAAAATAGAGTATGGAAATGTATGTAGAAACAATTAGTAATTTACTTGTGTTCTGTCTATAAACACTTACAAGATATTCCTTCATCTGTTATATCTGCCATTTTGCAAGAGCACGACATGACTTTCACAGTAACTCTATCCATAATTAGTACCTGTAGAAAGTTGAACAAGAAAATTTTCATAATTAGTTGGTAAGTATCCTATTGAGTTGTCGTTTCTAGATAGTTTTTTCGGTGCTTGATGGCCAGTAACAAACCAAGAAGCCTTCTGACTTTGTTTACAGATGCCCTACAGTAAACCTGTTCTGAGCACCGATGTTTTGGGAGAGAGGTAAAAGCTTTTTGATCAATACCAAAATGGCTAAAAAGACCATTTTCAAAAGAAAAATGGCTCCACAAGCAATACTCCTCCATCTGCCACTTAAGATTTCACAACCTAAATCTTTATAATTTTCTTATTAGAGATGACACCTAAACTTTATCACTTTTAAGGAGTTTAGCAGGACGAAGTTTCAAATAATGTGACACGTTAATCCATCATAAGACGAAGGCAGTGAGAGTTGAACTGAAAATAACTTCAGTCCAGAGATTTGTAAAATGAAAGATTTTAAGTTGTTATCTTGTTAAACCTATTTCCAATGTGGCTTTCCCTGAGAAAGTAAATAACAAATATTATGTAAACTTAACATTTTTCTCGATGTGTATAACACAGTTTTTTCATTAAAGTTGAATGTGCCAATTTCTGGATCCAAGCACAGGTGGAACCATGGAAGCATAAATAATTTTATGTAAAGAAATTTATAAAAAAATAAAATATTTTCTGGAAAAAAAAAAAGCGTGATTAAACTGAGACGGTCAGGTGGCTCCTAAGAATCACCATCACTGAAAAGGGTAATCACAAAACATATGTAAAGTAGAGTGGTCTCGCAACAATACTAGACTATACCCAATACTAGGCTCTCGCAACAATAGAGTAGTCTTTGGCTAGGTCCCGGTGTGCTTAGAATGACCCTAATTTTTCATAAGGAGACTGTTTTCACAGCTATATGACCACATGGATAACCAATAGACTCTTAATCATCACGCCAAACATAAAAACCTAATTAAGTATCGGGTAACTCCCAACGCTAGAATGCTAGACACAACTGAAAGAAGCAGCTAATTTTTTTTAAAAAAAAAATATTTTTTACGGTTGAAGGAAAGGTACTAACAAGAAAAGATAAACATGATGATTTTGCAACACATACCTTCCAAGCTTTCGAGTCCCCTGTTCTGCATGATCTCAACATTTCATACAACAACCCTATACAAACAAGTAAACTAACATAAAGATCGTAAACTATTGATTTGGGGAAAAGAACCCTAGTTTCTACACAAAAACGAAGAATTTCCGCGTATTAATTAACGTTGCATTTAGGTACATCGAATTTGGAATTGAATTAAAATGCATATACATCATAACATAAATTATTTTGCTGGCCCGAACAACGGATTAAACAAAAGTAAACATAAATTAATTGGTGCTCGTAAGCTGACCCGAACAACAACAACAGATACAACAAAAAAGAAACATATCGAAAGAAAACATACGTCCACGGCTAGTTTGGCGGAAATTTTTGTACTCTTTGCTATGAGACGAGGAAGATGATTCGGAATCGGAAGACGACATGATCGATCAATATTATTACGATCAATACAAATTTCAAATGAAAATGTAGAGAGAGAAAGTGATGTTGAGAGCTTGTGAAATCATGTTTTAGAGAGAGAATGATTAGAATTTGAAAATTTTAGTGTAGAGAGAGAGAAAAATGCGGGAAGGAAGTGAGAGAGTGTTATAAGTTAGTTATGTTTGTGAGGACATTATTCTCTTTCATCTCCCCATTTTTTTCGGGCTTTTAGAATGAAATGTATAAAAATGAAGTTTACTTATTAAAATTAAATGTATTTTTTTACACCAAAAATTAAAGGTATTTCTTTAAAATGATTTTGAAAACTGAACTTTACTGAGGTGGTTCCAATAATAAAATTGAATGAAATAAATCACATCACAACACAACCGAAGAAAATATTACATATAGGTGACTCGCTTTTGATTCGATTTCTAAATAACATCAAAATATCTTTAAAATAATTAAACAAATTTTGAAATAACTATATAATTTAAATTTTAAAATACTAAAAAATGAATTCAAACTTAGTTGAAAATTACAAAAATCAGTTGTTGCATGTGTTATAAAAATAGGTGTAATTATTTTTATAATTTAAATTTAAAAGTTAATTTTTTGTACTAAAATAATACCATATATCTAATAGTTAGATATATATTTAACTAAACTTTTTCAAATTTAACTATTTTTTTGTTCACTAATTTAACTAAATTTTTCATATGGAAATATACTTAGTAATTTTTTTATTTATTCTCTATTTCTCTCGTCTTTTTCATAAAAAAATATTTTTTATTTATTCTCTATTTCTCTCGCCTTATCAACTTTTTTGTGAAGTTACAAATAAAATACAATTAATATATTTAACCCAAAATAATAGAGTTATATTATTATTTAATATATTTAGTACTATGAAACAAACTCTCATCGCCATACTCCGAGATAAAACATCCTCTTTATACAGAATAAATTATTAACATTTAAAATTTAAAATAAAGAGTTTGACATATATTTTAAGAGTTTTATCTAGTAAAATTTCATTACTTATTTTTAATATTTTATTTTTTGAATAAAAATTTAAAGATTTAATTTTTATTTCAATAAGAATTTTTTTAAAAATAATTTATATAATTAAAATATGTGTCAAATTCTCTATTTTAAAAATGTACGTCTATTAAGAAAAAAATTTATTAGGACGGGGGAGTTGTTACAAATTTCAAACAAAGACCAAAATAATCCAAAGCCAACAACTAGTATTTTTTAACACAAACAAGTTTATCTTAAATCTTAAATCTGATCTACATACTTGTATAAAAAAGTCATATACTTTCACTATTCTAACAAGTCTTGAGACTAAACATGTGTTCTTAAATTCTTCAACAACAATCTCATAAACCCACAAAAAACACAACTTTCTTGATCAATCTTGAACAATTCAATCCAAAACAAAAGGGTATTTTTAATTTGCAAAAAAGATCAAAACTTTAAGTTCTTGGATCAATCTTTCTTGATCAATCTTGAACAATTCAATCCAAAACAAAAAGGGTACTTTTAATTTGTAAAAAGATCAAAACTTTAAGTTCTTGGATCAATCTTGCAGCAGATTATGCACAGATCTGGAGCTGTAATGGCTTGGAATGTATTTAAGTTTTGTACAGCTTTAAGGGGTCTTGGCTCAATTATGATCTTGTTAGTTCTTGGAGTTGTGGGTGTTTCTTATTATGCTGTTGTTTTGTGTAATTATTTCCCAGCTTTGATCAGTGGTGGTCTTGATTCTCTTGTTGCACTTGTTGTTTTGCTTCTGTTTCATGGTCTGGTAAGTTTCGTAAAGTTTCGAATTTTTTATATTTTTATTGAAATTGTATTGTGAATTTGTGAGTAGTTTTTGTATTCTTGGTGTCTACTGATTAATTGATTTTTGTCAATTTTGTGTATGATTGTGCTTAATTTTGATTGTTTGGTATTGTAGAATTTGGTAAATTTTGAATTTTGTTTTGAGCTTCTATTAGAGGTGTGTTGAGCTTAGTTGTAACTCACAATGACTTTTATTTTGTAAATTGTTAGGATGCTTTGCTGCTGTTTTTGTTGGATAGGATAGTTGCTTAGCTCGAACTTTTGTTGTTTAGTATTCAATATTTTCTGATACTTTTACTTGCTAAATTAAGTTATCAAAAACTCGGGTTTGATGGATATGTATATGTATATATGGCTATATTCCACTGCAAACCAGCTGCAAATCATCGGTCCCAGAAAATCATGAGTGTCAGTCAGTTTGTAGACTAAATAAATTTGTAAATAAATGAACACCTATATATGTACTTATTCTTAGTGTTAGTTTTATTGCATGGTAAGTAGTTAATGCTATAAAATATATATTGATCTTAACAGTTGATGAACATCTAGCAAGATTTATTAAGATCATTTTTTTTCAGTTGGTGATGCTACTATGGAGTTATTTCTCTGTTGTTTTAACGGACCCGGGTGGTGTGCCTCTGAATTGGAAGCCAGTTGTGGACGAGGAGAATGGTGACGCCGACTTATTGGATGGTTCTGAATTCAGTCAGTTGGCAGGTGAACCGACAAACCTGGGTGTTCGATACTGCCGGAAGTGCAACCAGCTAAAACCACCCCGCTGTCATCATTGTTCTGTTTGTAAGCGCTCTTCCTTTTTCTACTTTCATAGTTTAGGGAGCTATATTACCCTCCCTTGTGATCGGAGAAAGCTGATTTATTTTTTTTGAAAAAAAAAACAGGTGGGAGATGTATACTGAAAATGGACCATCATTGTGTTTGGGTTGTCAATTGTGTCGGGGCATTGAACTACAAGTATTTCCTTCTTTTCCTGGTATACTTTTTATACTTCTATTTCAGAAATGTATTTACTTTTTAGGGTTGTAGTATAGGTTTTGGTTCGCAAGTATTGATGTCCGCATCGACTCTTGAAATTTGTAGATATATATATAAAGGTTAACTTGTAACTTGTTTAGTTTTTATCTACCCCTTACATTCCATTTTCATAGTCAGTTGAAAATTATCACATTCACCATTATATTAGTGTTGCCTATTGAAGAAGTAATAGATGATTTACTTGAGTAAAGCTATCGTTCTAGCTCTTGTTTCTGGTGCACTTTATAAAGGGAAAGTTAATATAATATACTATAATGATTATCAAGTCAATACAATAGATACAGTCTTTGGACTTTGATTATTGTGCCAAACCCTTAACGATTAACGTACTATTCAAGAGAGTACTCCATTGGTTTGTACTTTATGAACTGGTATAAACACTTCATATTTTTGTTTGTTTTTTGTAATTGTTGTCCATTGAATATTTAGTAGTTACTAATGAAATGCATGTTAAGTACTTCATTAAATGATTAATCCCTTGTGTGGTGTAAATTTGTCCATTATCCCCCCCCTTCCCCTGTCAATTGAGTTAGCTGCTTCAGCTTTGACATGCAGTATTACAGATGTTGAGGTATCTGTAGTTAACTACCTGATAAATAGTTTCTACTTAGTGTTAAACATATGATCTTATTGGGGACTTTCTCTAACACCTTAAGGTTTTAGATGAGCTGGTCACTTAAGATTAGGATAACTATAGGATGGTAACTGTCGTCTTGTCTGTTTTGTTTTGCAATATTTGAGTTTTCTTTAATGTGAGATCTATTGCTTGTGGTAGAAAGATCCAGATCACAAGGATTGACCTAGTTACAGCAACTCAGCAAGCATAGGCAATATGGACATAGAATTCCCAGGCTACCACATGGTAATGCGTAGGGGTTTGCTCAGTTTTTAACAATAAAACTGTAATAGTTTCAGGTGGAGCCTAGAAGTTATATCAAGCAAAATTAATTGTTGGATTTGAAATAATTAGGGATGCATGGATGATGAACCTTGTAAGCCGAAAGCCTCCAGTTGCAGGAAACTTGACTATTAGTACTTAGCAAAGCGACTAGGTTCACCTGTATCGTGGTATCTTATGGGCTTGCTTGCTTAGATCTTCATTTCACCTGGTCTGCAAGTTTTGTTTGTAATTTGTGTTTCTATATTTCTTATACTAGTTTTATTTAGCAGTGTGATGGGAACTATCTAATAGCACAAGAACAACATAATGGGGTAAAATTTTGGAATAATGAGTCACAAAGTACATGTTCCATTTGAATGTATACTCTGTACCTATGTATTAACTACCATGGTAAACATATATAGGCCTAGCTAGCGAACATTGATTATATGGATATGTCATCCGCATTTGTGTACCTAAGAGCAAATGGGGCGATTTTGCTGCTCTGCAATTTTATGGTTTTCTGTTGTTGTAAACTGTATTTTGTTTGAATGTCTGCACGAGATTCTAGCTAAAGCATGTGGGTCAGATTGGTTTAAGTAAAAGAGAGGCGGATAATTCACTTTATGTTTTTACTTTAAGGAGTACGTTTCATATTTTCTGACATTGTATGCTCTGGACTCAAGTGATGCCTGCATATTCATTAAGATTTAGCTTCATTTTTTTCGGTTGCATGTCACTATGACCTAGACTTTTACAAAACCCTGTTCACAAATTTGCCAAATAGTGAACCTAATGAATTTCTTTGGTATGTTATGCAGTTCTACACATTTCTTGAGACCACTCTTGTGACCTTATCGTTGCTATCACATTTTATAATGTTCTTTACTGATGAAGAGATACCTGGATCGCCAAGCAGTCTTGCGACCACTTTCCTTGCATTTGGTAAGATTTACTACCACTACCTGTGCTGGATGACTTGCATTGACATAGCACTGTCTATTTTGTTTTGTCAGGGCCCCTCTTTTTCTTTCACATATATATTAACATGATTATTTTTTTGCATCCAGTACTAAATCTAGCTTTTGCGTTGAGTGTTTTCGGATTCCTGATAATGCACATATCATTGGTGGCTGGTAATACTACAACTATTGAGGTATAATTTGCTTCTATGCTATATCTTGTTAAACTTAAATGATGAGCATGGATGTCGTACTTGCACATTTCTTTAATAAATTATCTATGCATATTGATAGTATCTGCTTTCAAGTTGTGTCTAACATACCTCAAGGACTATATAGTAAATGAACTAGAAAATAAGCAACTGATGTTTTAGTTGTAAAAAATGAATGACTTGATTTTTGCTCAGGCATACGAGAAGCAGACCACTCCAAAATGGCGATTCGACCTCGGCCGAAAGAAAAATTTTGAACAGGCGAGCTTCCCTTACTATCTCACAGCAATGTTCATAGTGGCATTGATTTAAGCTATTTACGGTGCATGACTGGTGTGAATATCAATTTTTTTGTTCGAAGTCATTGCTACACATTTCTAGGGCATAGATGGAACTATAATTCGTTTATATATACAAGGTTTTAAGTTCTCATGGAACTATCCTCTCTACTCGTATGAATAGGGTTAAGTCATGCATATATCTTATGCTCCCTAGACCTTACTTGTAAGTTGGACCTGCTGTTTGGTTTGGTCTTAAAGGGGTAAAATTATAGGTGCGGAATCGATAAGTTATTGATTTTGCCGGAGAAGTCTATAATTTTAAACGACCAAAGCCACCATGTTGAACCTCTTGAAACCTTTGTGAGAAATATGAGAAGCATACATTTAATGGTGTTCCAAAATTCTGTTGATTAATAGCTTTCTAGTCAAGTTACCGGTGTAATCCTTGTGTTGGATACTTATGAGTACAATTTTGGTGATTGTTCCTCAGGTGTTCGGAATGGACAAGCATTACTGGTTCATCCCAACTTACTCGGAAGAAGACATAAGAAGGATGCCTGCCCTTCAGGGTCTTGAATATCCGTCAAAACCTGAATCAGATGGCCTAGAGTTTTAGATAATGGCCATCCTTCCTTGGAAGTTGTAATGGAAGCTCTGCGACTACAAAGTTTTCATCAACCGTCATGCAATCAAAGGAATTTTATTTTTACGGCAAAGTTCAAGTGCAAGTGTATTATACGGCAAAGTTTGGATTGTACCACGCACTTAACAGGCCTCCAATTGATTTTTTATATTGTTTTTCTACCTCGATTGGCTACTGTAAAATATGGCATGCAGAAGATCTTGTATTTTGAAGATATGTAAATTATTATTGGCAGCATGTTCATGTTAGAGTGTATACAAATGTAATAATTTTCATATATAACTCACTTCACACAGGCCATGGTTATTGTAATTCAGGCCATTGTATGAAGCACTTGAAATTCGATATTTATAATTTATTACACTTTATTGTATTCCGTAAAATTAATTCAAAATTAAGCGGTTGTAATATCGATATTTATATTTTATTACACTTTGTTGCATTCAGTAAAATATATGTCACCCCTGCATGTCACATCGGTACGGACATACCAAGATGAGTATGATGTCAATTAGCCAGACATGCATTTTCATGATTGGGCATGCCTTTTTACTATTATTTTTTATTTTTTAATAATTATTTTAATATTAGAAATATCCAGAAATAACAAATATAATTTTAAAATATTTATATATATTTTAATATCTAAAAAGTTACTAATTTAAATGAGTATTATGATGGTATTTGGTTGTTACTGTCAACTAATTTTAATTTTGTATTCAAATTTCCTGTATATTAGTATAATAATTATTTATTAAATTTTATTATATTTAAGTTATTTAGGCATGGGTTTTGATAAAATATAGACATGCATCCGGGAAGTCTCGGTGCCGCTGAGGAATGAAATACAGTTTGGACCTAAAATTAGGATATATGGTAGAGCCCATGATTAGGATATACAAAAGCCCAAAATGCATCCCCCTGTCATCACTCATCATATACACACAAAACCCTAGTCTAAATCTCCCCAATTAATCGCCCTTAAGAGCTTCAACCTCACTCTTCTCACCGCCGTCGCCATGGGTCGTATGCACAGTAGAGGGTAATCTCTCTCTCTCTCTCTCTCTCCCTCCCTCCCTCCCTCCCTCCCTCGCTCTCTCTGTCCCCCCCCTCTCTCTCTCTCTCTCCCTCGCTCCCTCCCTCCCGCTCTCTCTCTCCTCCCCCCTCTCTCTCTCCTCCCCCTTCTCTCTCTCTCTCCCTCCTCCCTCTCTCTCCCGCTCTCTCTTCCCCTCCCTCTCTCTCTCTCTCCTATCCCTCTCACCCTCTCCTCCCCCTCTCTCTCTCCTCCCTCTCTCCCTCTCTCTCTCTCCTTCCATCCCTCTCCCCCTCTCCTTCTCTCCTATCTCTCTCTCCCTCTCTTTCTCTCTTTTTATCTCTCTCTCTCATGTTTAATTAAAGTAATATTTGATGATTGTAAAACAGTAAGGGTATCTCAGCTTCAGCTCCGCCTTACAAGAGAACTCCACCTAGCTGGTTGAAAATCTCTCCTCAAGATGTATGTATATATTATTCTATTATTACATTTCTTTTTGCTTATTTTTTGTTTTAAATACTTCTATACATGTTTCGATATTTATCCTTAATTTGATTAAAATGTTGTAGGACCAGTTTCAAAATTAAAGTTTGAATTGAACCTGTAATTATCAAGACGTGAAATCGTTATTTATATAAAAAAATATATAGTGTAGATTCTACTTGGCAGTAATGTTTTCATTTTGCAATGTAGCGTCAATGCAGTGGAGTATATTAGAGTTGTCGTATTTAGTGCACTGAACATACTCCCATACTAAATTACTTTAGATTGCGAGTTAGGTTTTAGTGTTAATGTGCGAAATGTATTGTTCAAATGCCTATGTTTATAAGCAAAAGATAGCCGTAGTTTTTGTAGGTAGTTCTGTTGAAATGATAATTTCCTCATTTCGTTTTTTCTACGATTAGTAATACGTGTTTGAAATTTAATGTCTGCTTGATTATAGGTTGATGACAATATATGCAAGTTTGCAAAGAAGGGTCTTACACCATCTCAAATTGGTGTGATTCTTCGTGATTCTCATGGGATTGCTCAAGTGAAGAGTGTAACTGGAAACAAGATTTTGCGCATACTCAAAGCACATGGTACTTGTTATTCTTTTATGTTGAATGCTATTCTGTTTTCAATTAATCAGGCTTATAAAATTCTTTGTTTCTTATGAATGCCTAGGGCTTGCTCCTGAAATTCCTGAGGACCTTTACCACCTCATCAAGAAAGCAGTTGCTATCAGGAAGCATTTAGAAAGGAACAGAAAGGACAAGGACTCTAAGTTTAGGTTGATTCTCGTTGAGAGCAGGATTCATAGACTTGCTCGGTACTACAAGAAGACCAAGAAGCTTCCTCCCGTCTGGAAATAGTAAGTTGTAGAATTTTTCTAATGCAGTGTAACTTCTTTTCAAATCTGCTTGTTTTTCTCTTGGTGTTCTGTGAGTTACTTAAGTATGTCAATTTTAGCTGAAAATGTGAAGGGAAATAAAACATCTAGAACAAACATATAATCTTTTTATTGATAAACTTCTTTTGGGTGTTTTCTTTGTCATGGATTTAGAAATAATGTTAATATCTTTGTTTTCATTAGATTAAGTTGTTGCCAAACTTCAATTATTGCATTCTTGCTTTAGTTTATCTACAAGATGTATCTTCCATGTTTATGAAATCTTAGACAGAATATGCTTGTTACCATGAAAAAAAAGTCAAGGAATGGGTTTCCTGTTATAATGGTTTTTAGGATGATAACTACATATTACCGCTTGTGTATAGCAAATTTGCCAAGTTCTGTTTTGTTCTGACGTCGATAGAAGCTTATCACTAGAATTTGTTATGTTCTGTGAAAGTAGTTTGTGAGTCTATAAGAGCTTAAGAAGCAGGGATACTTGGGTCACGTGCCGAGTCCCCGTGTCGGATACTTGGACACACGTATCCTCGTATCGGACACATTGATTCTTTGAAAATACTAATTTGAAAAATTATTTTCAGAACTTATTGTCCAAATCTATGTCAACAAACTATTTCACAAAATTAAGGATCCATGTATATTAGTTATTACAAATTTATCAAGTCTCATATTCATTTCTGCATAAACTAAAATATTTTACTTGTTTTTTTTTGTGTTTCAGATTAATAAATTATTCTCAATTTTTGGTTTTGTTAATAGGTTTTAATTTGATTAACATGAAATATTTGTAAAAAATTAATTTTTGTAAGACGTGCCCCCCCCAAACCAGAATCCCCATATTATTAGATTTGTCGAATGCACCGCATTATGCACTCCCGCACCCGTGTCCTTGCTTCTTAGATAAGAATGAATGCACCAGAAAATGTGCTACTGGCGAAGCATGTTGAAATTAGTAAAGTTGGTCTAATGTTTTTAGCAATCCTTTTACTGCACCACATCTTTCTTTCGTGTCTTGTAGCTCAATTCCCTCCATTAGTTTCATCTTTCTATTACTTAATCCACTGTAGCTTATTTCTATTTGAAACATTCAAAATTAATATAGTTAATGGGACATGGTATCTGTATAATTTTCTACCTGACCCTTTATCCAATGCTTTCTCACTTGGATTTATTTCTCCTTGCAGCGAGTCAACCACCGCCAGTACTCTTGTGGCATAGACAGGAAAATTTTGTTTAGAAGTTGGGATTTGGAAATTATGTTTTTTTTGTGGGACTTGATATCTACGCATTTTAGGATTTTGATGTTTCGTGTAGGACTAGAGTTGTTCTAAGGATATAATAAATATATTCAACGTTCTGAATTTTGCTGAAGTTGTCGTTCCTGTTAACCATTTTGAAGCATTATCAGTCTAAGAACTCGATGCATATGCTAGAACTTCTAGAGATGATGCATAAGATTCATATATGCTCTCTGCTCTCTCCTGTCTCCGCAATATACATAGGTAAGCGTATTATAGATTACAATCGCTTCTTTGCAGATTGTATTAAGTACCTTAAACACATATAAAAAGACGTGTCTTCATTGAATTTTTTGATATACACTACATACTACATAGTACATACTAACATGCTCGCCCATATTTGATTAGTGATAGATATTTTGTACTTAATACCATAAAAATTCTTACGGTTTTTCTATTACGTGCCCACAAGGAAATTAAGCCAATTTTCATTGGTTTCTTCTTTATAATAGTGGTAGACTCTCCGTATTCACATCAACTCCACAGATAAAGTAGCTTAAAATATAAGTTTCTGCGCTTATCATGTGCATATGATAGTAAAAAAATCGAAATTATTATATTTTATAATCCATACTAACAAAACATAAAATTTTGATTCTTTTGTTCGAAAATAACTGTCCAGCTTTATATTTTTATGTTCAAATTGACAAAATTTTGACCCAAAAAATCACATGTAATACAGAATCGTAAAAATTGTAAAAATATATCAAATAATTTCAAACACATCAGTTTAAAATTGCTAGAGAGCAATTAAAATTTCTGATCAAATTGACAAGCAAAAAATCGAACCATATCGTTACCGAAAGAAATATAAATTATCAGGCTGCGACAAAAAAAAATTATCAGGCAAAAAAGTGAAAAATCTAAGATGCAATTTTAAGTGTTCAAAAATCCCCGATTCAACCGATTAATCCTCTGCAAATTACCCGACTGATTTGATTTTGAAATACGATTAATTCTTGCGAATTTTTTTATTGGAGTATATATAATTATTTATTAAAATTAAAATACTATATTAATTTAAATATGAATAATTATAGAAATAATGATATAATAAATATATATTTGTTGATAAATAACTAATATAATCATAATAATATATTAAATATAATCTAATATTATAATATATCTGATTTTTAGTGTGATTAATTGTTTCCGATTAATCGCGAATTTTTAATTAATCCCAAATCAGTAGTTCTAACCAATTTTTCCCGATTTTTATTTTTACAACACTGGCAATTTATCGTATATACAGGTGGTATGGACTCTGGACCCAGCTTTATCTTCTCTTACAGGAATCTCTAGTTTCTAGCTTCAACTCACTTGTAATAAAATCTTCAAAATTTTATGAATCTCTGTGCAAATTTGAACCAACCATGGAACTCAATACACTCCACAACTACACTCTTCCCTTACTGCAAGACACAAGCAGACATAAACCAACTCCATGCAAGACTTCTAACTACAGGTCTTATAAAACATTCTTGTTTTACTACAAAGCTCATTTTAAGTTTCACTTCTGCACATTACACTCCACTCATTAATTTGCTCGTTATGTGTTGAATTTTAGAACTGATGGTGACCCTTTTGTTTGGAATTTGGTTTTGAAGTGTTTTTCTCATGGTGATGAGCCTGTTGAGGCTGTTGTGTTGTTCTGTTTGATGCTTGAGAAGGGTGTTTTTTTCGATAAGTTTTCGGTTTCTTTGGTGTTGAAGGCTTGTTGTAGGATGGGGGTGGGGAATGAAGGGGTGATGATTCATGGAGTGTTGAGGAAGGTTGGATTTAAGGGAGAGTTGGTTGTGGAGAATTGTTTGATTTGTATGTACTGTAAATGTGGCCTTGTTGAGTTTGGTAGGCAAGTTTTTGATAAGATGGTAGTTAGAGATTCTGTTTCATTTAATTCGATGATTGATGGATATGTTAAGAATGGGAAGGTGGAGTTGGGGAGGGAGGTGTTTGATTCCATGCCGGTTGAGTTGAGGAATGTGGTTTCTTGGAATTGTATGATTTGTGGGTATGTGGATAGGTTTGAGAGTGCTTGGGAGTTGTTTAAGGGAATGCCGGAGAGGGACTTGATTTCGTGGAATTTGATGCTTGATTGTTGTGCTAAATGTGGGAAGATGGAAGTTGGTTATGATTTGTTTAGGAGAATGCCGAAAAGGGATGTGATTAGTTGGGCTAATATGATAGATGGGTATGGAAGATTAGGTTGTGTTGATGTTGCTAGGGGTTTGTTTGATGATATGGGTGAGAGGGATGTAGTTTCGTGTAATGTCATGGTGGCGGGGTATGTTCAGAATGGGTATTTTAAGGAAGCTTTAGAATTGTTTCATGATATGTTACGCGAAAGAAAGTTTTGTCCTGATCGTACAACCTTGGTGATTGCTCTTTCAGCAATTGCACAATTAGGAAACATTAAGGAAGGAATTGCAGTGCATCAGTACTTGGAGAAAAATGGTTTTGTTGTTGAGGGAAAACTTGGTGTAGCCCTTATCGACATGTATGCAAAATCTGGCAGCATAGAGATCGCTATACAAGTTTTTGAGAATATAAAAGAGAGAAGTGTTGATCATTGGAATGCTGTGATTGGTGGGTTGGCAATCCATGGATTAGGCGAAGTAGCATTTGGTTTGTTCATTGAAATGGAGAGGCTCTGTGTACAACCAGATGACATTACATTCATCGGAGTTCTGAATGCTTGTGGCCATTCTGGCATGGTTAAAGAAGGCATGATATGTTTTGAGATAATGAGAAGAATTCACAAGTTAGAACCTAAACTACAACATTATGGATGCATGGTTGACATACTTGGCCGAGCAGGGTACGTAGAAGAAGCTGCAAGGTTTATACAGGAAATGCCAATTGAGCCAAATGATGTGGTTTGGAGAACTCTGCTTAGTGCTTGTAAAAGTCATGAAAATTTAAATATTGGAGAGCCGGTGGCCAAGTATCTGATTCAGAGGGATCCTCATAATTCAGGTTCATACGTTCTTCTATCCAATATGTATGCTAGTTTCAGTATGTGGGATTGTGTAAGAAATGTTAGGACAAGAATGAAAGAAAGAGAAATTGAAAAAAGTTCCAGGTTGTAGCTGGATTGAACTCGAGGGAGCTGTTCATGAGTTCCTCGTGGGGGACAGATCGCATCCTCAAGTACAGGAAATATATTCCTCGTTAGACAAATGGCACACGATTAACTCAGAGATATCATGTTGTAAATACTGATGTAACTGGGAACTGGTTGCAAACACGGTATTAATCCAAGCACAATCCTTCTAATTTTTGTTTAATCTTTTCATAAGAATTCATTGAGCACTGTCCCAAATGAGCCTGAATAACCTGAGGTCCAGATGATAGGGGAGCAGCTGAGCAGGTATTAAATATATAGTGCTTCGATGTTCTGCCTTCAAATTTTCATAAAGAACATGTGGCGGTAAAATCTGCCATTGCCTCAACCTTTTAGGCCTTTACTAATAATGATCTCATTTTACCAAGTACATCTGGTTTTAGTATCGGTTGCTTTATTAAGTTGAATCTTAAGTGTAATGAGAACTATAAGGAAATAAGTATACCTCTCCCAGGCATGGGTCATATGCATAGTCGAGAAAATCAGCTGCAATCAGGAAGCAGGAAGCAGGAAGCATTTGATAAGCAATAGAAAGGACAAGGGCTCCAAGTTTAGGTTGAGTCCAAGTTGCAGGTATTGATTATATAGTGCTTCAATGTTCTGCCCTTTAAATTTTCACAAAGAAATGTGGTCATAAGATCTGTCTCAGTTGGATTTATGTCTCCTTGCAGTTAATCAACCACCGTCAGGACGTCTGCTCGTGGTCGTAGAAAGGATAAATTGGTTTGGAAGTTGGATTTTGAAACTCATGGTTTTGAAAACTCCAAAGTGAGACTTAACATTTAAGCATTGTAGAATTGTCATTTTTCCATCTAAGACTCTGAGTTGTTCTAAGGATGTTATAAACATATCTGGTGTTTCGAATGATGTTTATTGTTTAAATGCATTTTGCTGCTGCATCTGAGAACCTGTGAAGCATTATTGGTCCAAATGTTCTGGTGATTGAATAGCAAGTCTCCACAGACATGAGACTATGAGAGGGTGGAGAGTTTAGACTTGTAATCCCCTTATTTAATTTGGTATAAATTTTGTTCAGAGTTGTGCTCATATTTGAATCTTACCAAATTGAATCAAATTCCAATCCTTCCAAATGTAATTTTCGTTTCTACTGAATTCAGAATATTAGAGCTTGAATAACTGAAGTGGATAATTCGTTACTAGATCCTGCTATAACCTATAAGCCTTGTAAAAAAAACATCAGAATATTAATGTATTTAAGTTCTAAGAGCCATTATTTTTTTTACAAACTAGTGTAATTGTCAAAAACTTGATCTTTATTATTATTTTTTATTATTATTATTATTATTATTTTATAATTTTAAAAAATTACGATTTACCCACTTTTCTTAAGATAAAGAGAAAATTGCAATTTGCACACTCAAACAAAGTTGAAAAAACAATTTTGTATCAGAACTTTCGGAAATACAACTTGCACCCCTCAACTTCAATTTACTAATCCAGTATGCATCATTTTGCAGATTATAATTAAAATAATAAGGGGTAAAAAGGGAACTTTATTTTAAAATATAAATAAATTTTAGTTAGAATTTCAAAAATAAGTTAAAATATTTATAAAAATGATTTCTTGTATATTAAATATTAATATTGATCAGAATATTTTCATTAAATGCACTTTAAAATCATAACGACGTTAAAGACTTTAAAATGAAATAATTACATTAAATTAAATATATATAAAATATATATAAAAAATTATTTTGAATTTAATTTTGGTAGAATTATATAATTTTTGGCATTAATAATATTACTAAAATTCAAAACTCAACTATATAATATTATTCAAAAAATTTAAAGATATTATTTTATAGTTATAATAATAAATTCAATTTTTAATATAATCTGAAAAATAAAAAAATAGTTTAGTTAATATTTTACTGAAATTCCCATTCTACCCCTTACTTTTTTAATAATAACCGTCGAAAGGGTGCTTTCTGAATTGGCGGGTTGAAGTTGAGAGGTGCAAAACTGAGTTTCCGATACTATTGATACACATTTGTTTTTGAAACAAAATAAGAGGGTGCAAATTGCAATTTTCTTTAAGATAAAAGGAGCTAATTTCAAGTACCATCACCAGTAAAAAAAAGTGCTTTGTTTTAATAAAACTATATTTTATATTCGAATTTAACTTATGTCACTTTAATTTAAAAAAAAATACCCATTTTCTTAAATAAAAGCGGCTAATTTCGAGTACCATAACAATTAAAAAAAGGTGATTCGACTGATTTAATGAGATTGTATTTTATATTCGAATTTAACTTATATCACTTTTATTTAAAAAAAAACTTATGTCAATTCAAATTTATTTTATTCAATAATTACTCTTTACCTTGTTCAATTAACTCAACTCATTATATTAAAATTGATTAAAAATTTTATTTAACAAAACACAAATACAAGAACCCAAAAACAAGAAGCAATAAACCGACCACAACATACCTGATAACCCAACTCAAGTACTCACATATATATTGCTTCATAGTTCATATTCATACACTATTATTGGGCTTGAATATTTTTAATTTTTTTATATTTGTACTATTTTTTGTCCCAAAACGAGAAATTAAATAAAAAAACCAGATGTGGCAAGCTGCTGTATTTTCGCTACCTTCTTACACTGCCAGTAGATTGTACTTGCGTTCCTCGTTTTCATTGTCCAAATATTTTCAAACCCTAAATTTTCCCATGGACAACAACAACAATAGAACACAAGCTTCCTCTTCCTGTTCTAACTCAACAAGGTTTGTGTTCTTTCATCTTAAAGTTTCAATCTTTATGCTTTTTCTTGATTTCTTGATATTTAGTTTTGTAAAGATTGGATTTTTTTAAGGTTGTTTTAATTTATGGTGATGTGGGTAGCTGTAGTGTTTAGTTTTTTAAGAACTTTTGTTGTGTTTTCTTGGCAATTGTATGTGTTGCAAAACAAGGGTTGTTTGTTTAGTGTTAAAGTTTCAATCTTTATGCTTTTTGTTGCTTTGTTGATATTTAGTTTTTGTAAAGATTGGATTTTTTTAAGCTTGTTTTAATTTATGGGATGTGGGTAGCTGTAGTTTTTAGTTTTTAAGAACTTTTATTGTGTTTCTTGGCAATTGTATGTGTTGCAAGACAAGGGTTGTTTTTTTGGGCTTAAAGTTTCAATTTTATGCTTTTTGTTGCTTGTTGATATTGAGATTTTGTAACGATTGGATTTTTTAAGGTTGTTTTGAATTATGGTGATGTGGGTAGCTGTAGTTTTTATTTTCAAGAACTTTTGTTATGTTTTTTGGCAATTGTATGTGTTGCAAGACAAGGGTTGTTTTTTTTGGTCTTAAAGTTTCAATTTTTATGCTTTTTGTTGCTTTGTTGATATTTAGATTTTGTAAGATTGGATTTTTAAGTGTGTTTTTAATTTATGGTGATGTGTATAGCTGTAGTTTTTAGTTTTAAGAACTTTTGTTGTGTTCTCTTGGCAATTGTATGTGTTGCAAGACAAGGGTTGTTTTTTTAGTCGTAAAGTTTTAATCTTTATGTTTTTCTCTTGCTTTCTTGATATTTAGTTACTGAAAAGATTGGATTTTTAAGGTTGTTTTAATTTATGGTGATGTGGGTAGCTGTAGTTGTTAACACCTTTTATAAGTTGTCCTTTGACAAACATGACAAATAAGTTAGTTTTAACTTAGAATTGCATTAGATTCAAGTTGTAGGGTTGTAAAAGAGCAAAGACCCTATTAGTGCCTCTACATTTGAAACAAATAATCAATTGTTTACCGTCCTCGTATAACTAAGAAAGCATGCAAATTGTTGGACTGCCTTTCTTTCTCCGTGTTTACACATTTCACCAAATCCCTTTAAAGCTTTTGTATTCCTTGATTATGTCAAAGTTGCTATTATACTACTTACTAGAATGTAATACTGAGAAAGTCATAGTTTCGATCATTCTAGTCTCTTTCATTCTTGATCTCCAGCTATTGAAAATCATTTGTTGACTTTAGGATGTTTTCATTCAGGTGATTAGGGCAGGTTTACTTATATTCTTCCATTGCCTTTTTATGTAATTAATATTATGTTGCTGTTGTAAACTTTGATACTACTACGAAAGGTCTTATTTTTGTTTTCTTACATTCTCAATCTCCGGTAAATCAAATTGGTAATCTTTAGGTTGATTTAATCTATGTTAAAAGAGGTAGTTGTATAATAATTTTCCTAGCAATTTATTGTCTTTTGCAATTTAAAATTTATAGGTTTTTGCTGTAATGTTTAATAGTCTGAAAGTTTCAATCCTTCTAATCTATAAACTATATTATATGAAACGTCTGAATTGCAGTGGAGGTGGTAATAGGGGACGGAGTTTCCTATACGAGAGGTAGTAGCTGGGGACGTGGTGGTGGTAGCAGGGGACGTGGTGGTGGTAGCAGGGGATATAGTGGAGGCGGTGCTTTTACTCCAGATAAGATTGATTCTCTTGGAAGGCTTATGTATGTGTCTTCAACTTCGCTTCTCTTTTTTTCTTATTTCTTTTTTCATTCTTTTGATAGGAGTATTTGAATTATATGTTGTTTCCAATATGTAAGTTTGGATTCTGTTTGTGCTATTGAAGGATCTTGATAGTGATTCTTCTATCTGTTGTTGGGTGCAGTTGGACAAAGTGAACAAGCAATGGATTTTCTGTTAGATAATTTAAATCTTAAATAAACAAGCACAAGATTAAAAAAAAAAATTGATGGAAAGAAGTAAACATGAACAGCGCTACTATTATTTTTTTTGCTCTAAGCTAAGAGTATTGAAATAGTTTCTTTGATACTGTTATTCATTACTTGCTGTTATTTAGTTTTGGAAGCATAAACATTCAACATGAACTGGTGTCACGGGTGGGTGTGGGTTTTATTTTGTTGGATATTCCCCTCCCCCTTGTATCGAATTGTTTAATTTTCGAAAATCCAAGTCCTCTGTATCTGCATTTTGATAATTGCAGGACATGGATTTTGCGTCATACGGCTTCTAAATTTAACCTGGATATAAGGAGTGATGGGTATGTTAAAGTTCAGGATTTGTTAAAGCTGAATCTTCAGACAGTGGCCAATATTCCATTAAATTCACATACTATTGCTGATGTGAGGAAGGTATGAATGCGAACTTTCGTATGTTATAATGCCTTCTTAATTTTACTAGCCAACTGTCATTATTATTGATACTCAAGGTTTTGTAATCCTTGTCTTATTCTCATAGACATCATGATGTTCGGTATTTGCACGTCCTTTGGTATTTAATTACGTCTCCTTTTCTTTCAGTAGTACTTCTACTGTTGGTTGGTTTTATTTTAAATACTTAACTCTACTAGTTGAATATAACAAGAGAGAAAAACTGTAGAGCTACTTGTAACGGTTATAGTCTTGTCATGTATAATGTTGTTTGAAGTCGAGTATCTGGATTAGCTTCTCTAACTTTCTCGGTGGGATATTAATATCTTCTGCACACCCTCATTATACTATATCACATATCACACTTCTTTGATCTGGCATTCTCATAAATATTATCACCGAAGGTTGATCGATCTACTCTTTACTTGTTTCTTAGGCAGTGATAGCTGATAATAAGCAGCGATTTAGCCTAGTGGAAGAAAATGGAGGCTTTTTGTACGTGCGAACCAAGGACATACACTGAAGGTACATGGGCTTTCTTACAGTTGTATTGTTTGTTACAGTTTTATAATCCGATTACCCTTTTATTTCTCTTACCCTTTAGTTAGATTTGATATTTCAGCGGATAAGCTTATTGGTCTTTTAAAATAACCTATGTGACTATTAAATTGTAACTTGCCAAACTCTTCTGTTTACCCAAAACTTCTCTAGCTTGCAAATCCCGAGCGACTTCTCATGTATATTGTAATTATCCTTTTTTTGGGAAGTAGTCTGTCTCTGTTTTCTTTTGCAGTAATATTTTGTTATCCGGAAGTAATTTGTGTATAGCATAGTTTTACTGCAGACTCTTTATTACAGTTTTTTGTTTTTATCTCTCTTCTTGATGTTGCAACTGATTCATACTTGGTAGAGTGATCTTTCTCATGCCATAAGCAACTTCATTTTTTTCATTGATCGTGATATTCTGACTGGTTGGGCCATAATCAAACTTAAGGACAAGATGATGCACACAATAGGCTAACCAAAATTAAAATTGTCACCTCTACTTTGTGTAGTGATGATGGCAGTGCTGTAATATAAATCACTTTGATCCTTTCTTGAGTCAACAGTCATGTGTTTACTTATCTTTGGTTGAGCATCCATTTTCATTAAAATATATATTTGGAATCGGTTTTCTTTGCAGGCAGTTAAAACGGAATCTCTAGTGAAACCAATTATTTCAGCTGAAGAAGTTCCAGGTAAGTAGTTTTTACTTTTTCTGCTATAGTTGATGCGTTTTTTGTTTCTGTTAAGTAACTAAACCATTTTTCAACTTATTCTAGTTGCTTTAATGCTTTGTTTTCCTTCTTGACGTGCGCAGTTTGTGTGCATGGGACATACAGGGAGAACTTACCATCAATCTTGGAGCATGGTCTCAAATGCATGAAACGATTGCATATTCATTTTGCTTGTGGCTTGCCAAAGGATAGTGACGTAATTAGTGGTAAGACTAGTGTATAATTTGTTTACTTATAAGTTATTGCACCCGACTTAATTTTGTACCTTTAAACAGTTTTAAAGAGGTAGAAACACCTGAGATTGGGGGAGCATAAATGGAAAGGAAACAAAAAGTTAATATCAATACAGAATTCCTTGAATGAGTCTTCTCTATAAAACATGCCTGAAATAGTATCTCCAACCCCAAGATATAAAACATGCCTGAAATAGGAATATTCAGATTATGAGTAAATATTAATTTGCATCTACTTATAACCCAATTGTGGTATAAACTGCGGATAATAGCTTTGGTTCTAACCTTTTCTGAGGAAAAGTTTAGCGACGATCATGGCTTGAACAAACATAAATTTGTCAAATTTTTTAGCATTGTATGCGTCTCCTATTAGACATTGTTGATGCTGTGCCAGTGCTAAATAAGAGTCTGTGCGCCGTGATTTCCTCTTACGTTTTATCTAATTTACGTTTCTGCAATGCTCTAGGTATGAGAGAAAATGTGAATATCTTGATCTTCCTTGATGTCAAGAAAGCACTGGAAGGTAATTGAAAAGCATCAGTACTAAGTTTATGCTATAGTAATAAACAGCCGCAAAGTTTTCTAATTCTTTATTTTGTATCATGTTTATTTCTGCAGAGGGAATGGAACTTTACTTTTCGGAAAACAAGGTTGTGTTGACCGAAGGTTTTAATGGCGTTATTCCAGTTAAGTACTTTGAGAGGATTGAATCACGGCCAGGTAGACAGCTGCTTTATGTCGGAAAAGATGAAGACCTTGTGACGGGAATGCAGAAACTCGCAATAAAAACAGGTGCTAAGCTTGAAAGGCCTCCGTGTAACAAGATGAATGATGTATACCAAGATCAAGAACTTTAAACATACAAGAACATAAGTTAGGGAGGATCGAACCCATCTTCAGTTTAATGTAGCATTATATTAAAAAAAAGTTGTAACTGTAAAAAATGTGTCCATATCAGATGGCTCTCCTTATGTTTTCTCAAGCTGTTAGTACTATGAGTTTACAATCACATCTTAGCATATTGACATTTGACACTCCTTTTTCACTCTGATAAAACAAGTAAATTGCAACTCAGGTGTACTTGAGTTTTTAATTTCCTCAAGTGCTTACAATCCCAAAAAAATAATAAAAAGAAAAAAGAAAAAACAACTAATTTAAAAGTAACATATTGATTTTTCTATTAAAAATTATTGGATTAGCAAACCACTTTTTAATAAAAAAAATATTTCCTTGCATTATTTGTAGGGAAAATGCAAGAAATTCTCAAGGGTAAAATGGGTATTTCACATAATTCTCTACACCCAAACACTAAAAATCCAACCTTTAAGTGAAAGAATTAAATTCCCCGTTGAATCTTGAATCCATCTCGCATTCTTGCATTGTTAAGCACTCAATTACAATCTTGTAAGCAATTAATATAACCCCATTTGATTCTTTTTGTTGTTTATTGATTATATATGTGTTTATATGTTCTTGAAATTGTTTCTTTTCAATTTGAATCTTCAAGATTATATGTATGTTTGTGTGTATATGACATGACCCTTTAATATGATTCATTATTTGAGTTAATTAGATGAACCCCATTTTGTTTGTTGTGTTGTTTAGTGATGAAGTGATGCTGTAAATTTGTTTTTGCCACTTACCATGTTCTTGAAATTGTGAGGCGTTCATATGTAAGTAAATTTTGAAGCTTTCGAATTTTGCGGTGGAATTGATTAGCTATAATGTAAATTACTAGTGTTGATGAATTGCTGATAAGTCGTAAATTAGAGGGTGTTTGGTAATTGGTTTTTGTAAGGGCGGTGCTGATTGTTTTTGCACTGTGTTGTAATTTTTAGTTAGGTATTGTAGTGACCTGGGTTGCAGTGCAATTATGTAGGTGAAGTCTTTTTTAATTGATGTTATGGTTGTTGTATCCGGTGCACCAGGCTTCTTGTTGATTGGTCTAGGGAAGTATAGACGTTTGCAGCCTTGCGCTTATTTTTTGTATATGGCTATTTCGTGGTGAAGCCTGAAGGACAACAACTAGACACTTGGCATCATGCTAACCACGAGAGTCGTAAAATTAGGGAAGTTTGGTAATATACAAGTGTTACATGAGTTCTCAATATTTATTGAGGAATTATAGAGTTGAAGACCGAATAGATTAAATTAGTCTCTCTTTATAACATTCAGGTCGGACATTTTTATACCATATTCTCCAGAATATGATTTCACTAAATGGTTGTGTAGCATATATTGACTATCTTTGTGTTGTGATGTCGTGTAAGATTTGTTGTGTTTATCTCAACTTTGAATTAATTTGAATACAAAGATGATATGCTGGAACATGAAGATAGTAGCTCTCTGAAGATAGTAGCTCTCTGGATTGCACTCTTGGTTTTCTTATTTGGGCGTATAAATGTAAATAATTAGAAGACTGATAAGTATAAATTTTTTTCTGTTTTTGAGATAATTCGAGTTAGCAAGTTCCATATAAGGACTCCTGGGATGAGAGTGTGCAGCGGATGGCGTCGGTTTCTCTTACTTTTGCCTGTCATTTTCCTGTTTCCACATATAATCTCTGGTGATTGTTCTTTTTTTTGTATTGCTTACCGGTTTGTAGTTTAAACCTACCTGCTGAATAACAACATTTGTCAGTTTTAGAGTTACACAAGGATCCAAAACTAGAGCATCGGCACCAGAGACAGACTAAGAAATTTGATCATTTAGTTTTTGGACCTGCTGCTGGAGAAGGTTTGCTTGATCGACTTCAATGCCAAGGTTCTACATCTTCTTGATGTATTGCATTTGTTACATCTCGAGCAGTTTGCTTGACAATCAGCTTCAAATTAATTGATCATATGAACGTGTTCACTGCTTGATTGGTGATTAAAGAAAAATTTTGTTCTTTATGGACTTCTATGACATATCATTAAGTTCTTCATTAGTTTTCTGTCCTGTAAAGTAACGACGACTATGTTAATTGAATTTGATACTAATATAATACTTATAGGTTTGCTACCTTTTCATGTTCATTATATAGCTTATAAGTTATAAACAAGGATCAGAAAGATATATATAATTCTAAAACGGATTTTCTTCTAATATAAAATTATGTTCCTAAACTTTTTGGTTGCTATAATTAATGCCTATTCAAAAACTTTAAATTATTATCTATTTATTCTATATAATATTCTCATGCATACCTATTTCTGTGTAAGTCCATACTGTTTATACTTTATATGTAGTGTATGTGCCCCTAGTTCTTGATAGGACTCTTTGTTTAACTGCAGGCACAAAAGCTCTTAACAAGACCCACTTTTCATTCTCTTTAAGAAATTCGAAATTTGGGAATGGCATTAGCTTTGTCACTGTCTTTACCACTTATAATTCTACTGTTGATAGCTTGGTCAAAAGTAGTTCAAATGAACAGGTTTCTGTTGGAAACAAGTCATACAATAAGGTTGAGCGATCGTTGGCTGTTCTGATACGTTTATTAGTTTCATCGAGGTAATTGCATAAGAATAATCCTATGCAGTTCGGGAACCACATTTAAATTCCAGCATTTGTTTGAAAAGAAACTCTGATTTTATAAGACGTGAGAAGATGTGTGATATGCTTATTAGGGCAATTCATAAAACCGAAACATGGTATTGGAACCAATATTTACAAATCATAATGTGTTCTGATTCTGAGTCTTCTGACATAGTTGTAGTCTTGTAGATTACAGAGTATCATCTATATATCCACTGGGTATATGGTTAAAGAAAATGTTCAGAATTTGTGCATCTTGCGCTGCACGTTGATCTTTTCCTTTCCTTTTATGCAATAGTCAACTAATGCTATGGACCTGTTGCAGCCCCAACTTGCAATGGTTATTTTGATTTTGGAGACTATCACGACTTGTTTGTGCACATTATGGTAGCTGTCTGTGTTATGCAATTACTTTAACAAGCTGGTTACAATGTTACTATTAAAGCCATAGATGCAATAGTATCACAAGTTTCAAGTTGCGGATGATGAAATCTATTATTTTACATGACACCGGTTCCTCGTTCAAATTGGTGTAACTTTGTTGTGAGGATCTATAGTCTGTTATTTGACGACTGTATTCATGCACTTGCATATTTTTGGAATTTTCTTGTTTACTTTTTACATATATCATTTAAATTGTTTTTATTTGTACCGAGGGTTTGTTACTTCAGTTGAAAGGTAAATTACAATTGTAGGTGACAATGCCCCAAAGCAGTGTACTCATTCTCACTGATCCAGCTTCTACAATTCCAGTGCACAGAAACAGGGTCACTCTATATCCAATTCAAGGTGAATATTCGCGTGACAAGTTGATGCTTCAAAGAATCAGGTCTTACATTGTAAGAGCACAGTACATAGGGATATGTTGTTGGTTAGTTACTTATACAAATTGCCATTTGGCCTTTCACATGTTCATTTCGAGCACATAATACTGCAGACATAAGTTGTTTCATAGTGAAATTGCAGTATCTTTAGTTTTTCATCTTAATAATGTGCAAATTCTTTCATATGTAGGTTTTCTTAGAACAAAAACTTGAGGAGCAGTCTCAGTTTCCGGGCCAAATATCTCATTACATCTTTACCGACTCTGATGTAGCAGTGGTTGACGACCTGGGACAAATATTCAAAGACTACCTACTCTTTGATCTTGCCCTCACATTTCGCAACAACAAAGAGCAACCACTAAATTCAGGATTCATTGCAGTTAGGGGCAGCCAAGATGGAATTCGAAGGTGGTGCACATATTTTAAAGCAATATTCGGGGGGAAGTTTGTCTTGATTTGTAATATATCTGAATGCTGCAAATAGATAAATGGGCCTAAACCGCATGCCAATAGATATCTTTGCCAAAAATGAGTTTAAGCAATGTATTTGTTTGTTAAATAATTTTCACCCTCAATAAGCTCAAAGGGCTGACTATAATTTAAACAGTAGTGTCTTTTTTTCGTTTGTGAAATGTTTATTCTAAGCATATTAGAAGCGGGAATTCACGGGGTCCGAATATTGTACTCTTGAAGATTATTTGCCCAGGGAGTTAGGAAGGCTTGTTCTTTGCTCTTAAAAATTATCGTCTCACCAATTTGAGGACTATTTTGTGTTACTTTTGTTGCAGGGCAAAGGTTTTTTTGCAGGAGGTCCTACAAGTTTATAGTTCTAAATACATGAAGGCTTCTCGGATGCTTGGAGATCAACTAGCTCTAGCATGGGTTGTAAAATCTCACCCTTCCTTCAACACAAAAAGGTTTACCCGACAACAACCATTTGAAGAGAAGATCGGCGGTGCTTCAGTGCTCTTTTTGCCATGTGCCACATATAATTGGACGCCGCCAGAAGGAGCTGGCCAGTTCCAGGGATGCCATTGGATGTTAAAGTACAGCATCAGCATTTTTTCTTAACTTTTCACAGTGTTTGCCTCAATTTATGATATTCATTTAATTTAAATCTTTAACTCATTTACTGATTAGTAAACATGTACAGGTTGTTCATTTTAAGGATCAAGGAAGCGCCTTATATGGATCAATGGAATCCACGCCATATTCTCAACGTTGGATATGTTAG